>NW_026973672.1:155000-205000 GCF_035594125.1 Scylla paramamosain
CCGCCTAGCCATAAGGATTGTCTGTGATTGTTTGTTGCCTTGGTTTGCGTGTCATTGCAAAGAGGCTTATTGCCTTGGTCTGCTTCTTACCTTGATATTTGTGTCACTGCAAGGGAGTTTCTTTCCCTGCTTTGTTTTACCGTGATCAGCGTCACAGCAAGGGAACCATTACCACCTTGATTTCATTCTTACCTTGATCTGCGCGTCACTACACTACAACTTATTACCGTGATTTCGGAAAATCTTAAGAACAACGCACCCAAGATTATTTTCAGTAAGGTGTGCTTTCAAGAAGTGTAAGTAGTATAGCTACATGTCTGTAAAGGTTTTACTGATCGCTCCTTGATATTAAGGTTACAATACAATGTTAAAGTTTCTCCAGTATTCCCGAGATCCGTCCTGCTTACCTGTCCGTGCTGAAGTTACACTGCGTGCGGTCGTGCGTTGGTTTAGGTTAGTAACCTTAGGGGGGGTCCAGGGGGGGCGCAGCTCCCTTGGATAGCAGGGGGGGGTCCAGGAGGGGGCGCAGCCCCCAGGTTATGTTAGGTTATGTTAGGTTAGGTTGAAAAGCATAGGTTAGGTTAGGTTAAAAGCATAGGTTAGGTTAGTGACCTTAGGGGGGGTCCAGGGGGGGCGCAGCTCCCCTGGATAACAGGGGGGGTCCAGGAGGGGGCGCAGCCCCCAGGTTAGGTTAGGTTATGTTAGGTTAGGTTAAAAGCATAGGTTAGGTTAGTAACCTTAGGGGAGGTCCACGGGGGGTGCAGCCCCCTTAGTTAGGTTAGGTATATAATTATTCTGGCATATTGGTTAAAACTTAAATTTTACCCCAAATTTTTTTATTCTAGGGAAATTTCCCTAGATTTTCAAAGTCCATTTATCGGTCTTTTATGTCCCCCCCAAAACCCCCGATTCCCCACGTGCCCCCAAGCTTGTTGGGGGAGAGGGGAAAAGATTAATAAGATATGTGTGGAGGTGTATTTCTTAAGAATTACCGTGATTTCTTTCAGTTCTTAATCTCTGCGTCATTGCAAGGGAACTCTTCATCCTTGATCCACCTCAGCCCTGATTGCGTCATGGCAATTAAGGGAACTCTGTATCCTTGATTCACCTCTGCCTAGATCTCTTCATCATTGCAAAGGAACTCATCCTTGACTTGTCTTTTATCGAAGATAACTCTTCATAGACATAGATGATTCCTAGGATGAGGCCCTAGTGTTCTTCTTGGTTATTTTATTTCATTTTTTTCAAGTTGTACAATTGTATCTTTCGTAGGCATGTTAAACGTGTTGGTGACTGGGTAGAGTTGTGGGTTGGTGAGCTTGTGTACCAGTAGATACATCCAACCAACCAACTTCCACTCTTTCAAGTAGGGAACAAGAAAAGTTACCCTTTAGACCAAAAAAGTTGTGTGCTCTTGTAATGTTTAGGTAAGGAGCATCTTCCCAGAGGTGTGGCAGTATAATGTAACCGTAACAGCTGTCCTCCCCATCGGCAGGCAGCAGCAGCAGCAGCCATGGTGTCTTTCCTCATAGTGGGACGAGCAGCTCCCCAGGTGAGGGCGGCACCGACCCAGCCCGGCAGCAGGAGGGCCTTGGTGCTTCCCATGGTTCACCCGAGCCAGGTGAGGCTGATCCACCGTGGCCCCTTTTGGCGGAAGCCATTCTCCCAGATGGAGTAGTTCATGAGGGACATGGAGAGGAAGTTCAAGAGAGACATTGAGGATATCCTAGGAACCTTTGCCAAGAATGTGAGTACTAACACTGAGGAGGGAAGTATGTATGGCCATATGTTAAGAATAAATATCTATCTCTGCATCCATTTAGCAGGCCAGCAGTGACACGGGTTGGCACAGACAAAGCACCACACATTCACAAACACACATCATTCACACTCTTTGAGCTGTCTTCCCCTGGTGGAGAGGGACAGTCTCATGGACCCGCCTACTACACCAGGAGCTAAGTCATAGTACAGCTGGCCCCACACATTCACACCAAGACCCAACACTTGTCTTAACATACATCTAATACATCTGTCTATTTTTATCTATATACCAAACCAGCAATTCCACATGAGATGTCCCTGACAAAGCAACGTACATTCATAGACACATCATTCATTCTCTTAGTCCCGTCATCCCCTAGTGGACGTCTGCTTGTCAGAAAGATTGTTTATTTGTGCCAGAGGCCAGAGTCATGCCACCAGGAGTGAGATATGAGAGTGTGCCATGCTTACTTGGCCTCAACATGAACTTTCCCACCACTGGTCTCTGCTTTGCCCTGCTTAGTCATCACACTCAAGGATTGCCTTTATGATGCAGATTATTTTTTCCCTCATTTTTTTCTTTCATGTAAGAGGGGCACTGGCATAGGGCAGCAAAAGTTATAGAAAGGCTCACTCAAGGTGCTAGTCCTTATAGAGTACACTCAAAAAAGGATCATCCAAAATTTGAACCATCTTAAAACTTCCATTTTGAAATAATTCAAGTCAAAAGAGGAAATACAGAAGCAGGTAGGGAGTTCCAGAGTTTACCTGGCTTGATATTCTTGATATCCTTCATGTTGTCCACACTGTTGTCACTAGTTGAAAGTGAACAGTAGCTTGATCTTTTTGGTAATGGTAGGAAGTTATTCCTTCCTTCACTTACTTTTTTAATTGCATTATTACCGTGTAGGCTTTCAAAGTTGATTATGAAGTTGCAAATTTGTGTTGTATCATGAACAAAACTTTTCAGGGTGTACCCAGTAACATAGTGACAGGTGCTATGTTGGGAACACTTCCAATGTATTGACTGTCCCTTGTTAACATTCAGAGCACGAGAAAACTGCTTACTGGATGCACAGAAAGTAGACAAAGAATAGCACGTTATATTGTTTTTAAGCTACACAATTATTCAAGAAATTGTTTAAAAAGTTGTGTAGATGACCAGTGGAAAAGTTGTACAGCAGTGAACATGTCCTCTGCCTCACTTTGGACTCACACTGGCAAGCTTCACTGGTAAATTCTGGAACTCCCTGTTTCTTCTGTATTTACTCCTGTCTGTGACTTTAACTTCTTTGAGAGGGAGTGAAGCTTCAAGACATTTCTCCAGGTAATTTTGGACTGCTTTCACTGTCTCCTTCAGGATCTGACGCCTTTAGTTTCTGTTACCCTTGGCCAGACCCTCAACAACACACACACACACACACACACACACACACACACACACACACACACACACACACCTGGGGCTTGAGGCAAAGAATTGTGTACATTAATGCTGCTTTTAAACAGTGAGGAAGAAATAGGTTCTCAATAGAGTGGTGAACAGATGGAATAGAATCTGTGACCAGGTTGTTAGTGCTGAGTCATTAGGGAGCTATGAAACAAGATTAGACAAATGTATAGATGAGAATGATCAGTGAAAAGTGATAGGAAGAAATTGGTTATTAGATATAGTAGTGGATGAATCAAATAGCAAGTTTTAAAAGATTAGACAAATTTTTTGATGAGAATGGTGGAAATAGGTAGGTATGTTTCGTACAGGGACTCCCACTTGTAGGCCTGATGGCTTCCTGCCGTTTCCCTTGTGTTCTTTTGTTCTTATGAGTGATGGCTGAGTTGGGTTTGATTGGTGGAAGTGTTATAAGATTAGTGTGTCTAGTTTCCAGGAACTCAGCTGCCCATGTTGAGTGTAATGTTGGGTGTAATCTGTAATGGCAGCTTTGTTATGTGCAGTGTGTGTCCTGTACTGGTGCCTCTGTCCTGCTAATATATTTCTCCTTCTTTCTTTTGTTTGTTTCTTATTTTACTCTTGTATTTTTTCTTTTCATTTCTCTTTATGGTTTGTGTTCCATTTGTTTCTCAGTCTTTCTCATCTCTTTTTTTTCCTCTCTAGTGTATTTCTGTTCCTGCATTCACTTAAAGTTAACTGCATCATAAGCGCATCCTGCAGGAGGGGCAGCCACGGCAGAAGGGTCTCCACCTCCCTCCACCCAGTCACTCCCTCAAGGCTGTTTGAAGGCTTCTGTCCTCACTGGCAACTGTCTCACTCACTCATACATACTTCTTTATGCTTTACTTTCACCTTCCTGTGGCTCTCCTCTGTCTGGATGTTTTATGATTTGAATTTTGTTGTTGAAACCTTGCCTACTGTAGAAAATGGTGAGTCTTGCTTAGTGTAGAAAGTTTTGAAGTGAGTCCTGATGCTGTACCTGGTATGAGTCAGCCTGTGGACTTGATGTATGGAAGCCTTGCTGTGGAGAGCTCTGTCTTGCTGGAGTGTGGGAGGGGAGATAAGGTGAGGATTAGAGCATTCAAGGACAGGAATCAATGGACACTGCCATTCTTGTCCTGTGGGGGAAGTTTTTAGGAGTGGGCATCACACACTTATAGACGGCTGGATTGCTGGACAAACTTTTTATTTCATATCTTTGTGTATGCCATAAGTAAGTTGGCTCACTGGGTGTATCAGACATGTTCATGCAACACTCCTGGGGCACCAAACCACTCTTTTTACCTATCCTCAGGCTGTCCTACAACACTCTGTATCACATCCATTGCTTCTTGTTATACCAGTACTAAGAGACTTGGATGAAAAAAAGCTGTTTGGCAATGATTTCCTGTGATATCTTATGCTTGGTCTTTGCACAGGTTTTATTGCAAGCTTAACTAGTATGTATATTAGTTTTTATTTGATTTATAGCCATGAAATGTACTATGCCTTGGTTGCTTTAGTGTGGAGGGACTGTGTGAGGTGGAAGAGAGTAAGTGCTCACTGTTTTTACTCCCACTCAAGTCTTGCCTACAAAGGTATTCACTCCCCTGTGTAAGGTTCGTGTCTGGCCAGGAGGTTCTGAACCCCTTTGGTGAAACGCTTCACTGATACATCTGATGAAATGCTTCAGTACACCTTACTGATAACATGAGTGAGATGCTTCAATACACAACAGTTGCTAATTTTTGTTTAGTGTCAAAAGCATTTCATCTTATCAACTACTCACCCCTAACTGACTGTCTTCAGCCTCTCTCTCATTGGCACATTATTGCATCTCTTGCTATCCTCTACCACATTTTTCACACTGACTGCTCTTCTGATCTTGCTAACTGTATGCCTCCCCTCCTCCCATGGCCTCGCAGCACTAGACTTTCTTCTTTCTCTCACCCCTATTCTGTCCACCTCTCTAATGTAAGAGTTAACTAGTATTCTAAATAATTAATCACTTTCTCTGGTAAAATCAGGAACTCCCTACTTCTGTATTTACTCTTTCCTATGACTTGAGCTCTTTCAAGAGGGAGGCTTCATGACACATCCTCCAATATTGGATGACATTTTTGACACTTCTTTTGGGACTGACACATCAATAGACTTTCTCCTTTGCTCTTTTTGTTGCCCTTGGCCAGTGCCCCTCTTGTATAGAAAAATAAATAAATAAAATGAAAGTAAAAATAAAAAATCATAATGATGGCATATGGTGCACAGACCTGGTGGTGGTGAGGGAGCGCCTGGCATCCGTCAAGAACAAGGTGCTGGTGCTGTCTGGCAAGGGAGGCTTGGGCAAGTCCACTGTGAGTGCCATGCTGGGCCTTACCTTGGCCCTCGATGACTCCAAGGAGGTGAGCTGCACTGCCACACTCCATGTCACCCTTCCACTCACTGTTGTTTGTGTCACACTGACGGTGTCTCATGTTTAGTGCTGATTAGTTGAGTGATCAGGATGTGAGCTGGTGTTAGTTTTGAAATTTATTTAGTGCAGAGTGGTTGCTATTATTTATTTATTTTATTGAATATAGATGAAAAGTTATTGAAGTAGGATTGAAACAGTAGAAATGAGTTACTGAAGGGATGCCTGTGGTGTGAGCAGAGTGGACAGCGAGAAGAATTAGTGTATCAAAGATTTGCTGTGCTTTGTAAGAGAGGAATTGAAATGTAGGATGGTGAAAGTGATGAAATGCAGTAACCCATGGATATACTGTAGTAACTGTTAATTGTAAACTCAAACTCCTGCTTGCTGCTGCATTCCCTCTTGCCTGTGACTTGAAATCTCTCAAGAGGGAGGCTTAAAGAGATCTCTCCAATTGATTTTGGATATTTTTGTTCCTTTTAGGGACTGGCACCTTTAGTCTCTCTCTCTCTCTCTCTCTCTCCTCTCTCTCTCTCTCTCTCTCTCTCTCTCTCTCTCTCTCTCTCTCTCTCTCTCTCTCTCTCTCTCTCTCTCTCTCTCTCTCTCTCTCTCTCTCTCTCTCTCTCTCTCTCTCTCTCTCTCTCTCTCTCTCTCTCTCTCTCTCTCTCTCTCTCTCTCTCTTCTTCTTCTTCTTCTCCTTTGGTCAGAGCCTCTTGTGGGACGGGACAGGTCTGAACGCAGCCCTCCTTTGCTTAGTGAGCAGTGCAGTGATGCTCTCTGGTGTCAGTGAGGTTAGCTGCCCACTGTACTGAGCATCATGACAGATTGAGAGAGAACTTTTTATTGAGTGTTGCATGGCTGTGCATCAAACACTGAACACATGTTTGTATGTAAATAAGAATACATCTGTATAAAATGTAGTTTAGACATTGTAAGTGACTGACATAAAAAGTAAAACTAGAAAACTACCCAAAAAAATAAATATTCATTGACTGTAAAAATAAAGCATTAAAATTTATTACAAGTGGTAAGTTAGTTAAAAAATAAATAAATAGATAAATAAATAAAAAAATACCAAAAAAAAACTAAATGAAACAGTTAGTTAGCAGTGAAGTGAGTTGACCTTGACTCATGAACTATATTCTTAAATATTTGTGTGCCCCACTACTTTCCAAGAGCTCTGCTTGGAGCGATACAGGTTTTTAAGTGTGTCTTTATGGTTCAAGTGACAGATTAACAAATCTACTAATAGGAAAACCACTCTTGAGAACCCAGCTTATCATCTTTGTGGCCTTGGAAAGTAGTAGTGGTGAGACCAGGGTTCCTGAATATGGGCCAACACAGGGAGTCCTCAGTTCATGGCAATCTTCACTTCACCCATTTCATAATTACGTGCATTTTGCTTTGCTCATTTTTTAAATTTTATATATATATATATATATATATATATATATATATATATATATATATATATATATATATATATATATATATATATATATATATATATATATATATATATATATATATATACGAGTATATATATTTTTTTTTTTTTTTTTTTTTTTTTTTTTTTTTTTTTTTTTTTTTCCAGTAGTACACTTACAGTGGGGGTAGCAGCATGCCCTCCAATATGCTCACTTACTTTTTATAGTACACCACACACACATACTGCACCAAACAGTCTTTTTCTAAATGAAATAAAAGTTAAAACCATACAAAGAATTAGTGAACTGGTGAGTGTAGTGAAGGGATGCTTCATCATGTGGCAATAGACTGAGGAAGGAAGTGTGTGTCAGGTTCACTGCTTACTTAGGATGGTTCTGACACGCCAAAATAATGTTTATGATGCAGCCCAGGAACAGAGCTCACCACTGTTGTAATGTCACCCACAAATGTCTTTTAACTGCAGTAACACTGGCAAAACTGCACTGAAGCACAGCCAGTGCTGCTGCTTGTCTCATTGCTTCTCATCTGATGAAACAGAAAACAGATCACCTTAACAAAAGTACAATAGAAAATGCAGCTACTTATGGCTCACTCACTTCCAATATAGCCATACCTTTGCCACATTGCATTATTATTCTTCCCAATGCATTAAATACAATGATCTTACTTGTCAACAGCTTCATACTAACAATACATCCTGCATGTCACTCAACAAGTGGACAAGTGTAACTCAAGGACACCCTGTATAAGGATCGTGTGAGTTGTTCAGTCTTCCCGGTCATCCTTCCTGTGGTAACATTGCCCCTCCATTGTCTCCCTGGCAGGTGGGGTTCCTTGACATTGACATCTGTGGGCCGTCTCAGCCGCGGGTGTTGGGGACAGCAGAGGAGAAGGTCCACTCTTCAGGTGCTGGCTGGTCCCCTGTGGTAGGTGGCAACTTCCAGGTTCCTATGTTAGGTTTTGTACTGTTGAGGAAAATCTGATAACCTGGGATAAGCTTCAATGGTATTAGTGTAAAAGTGTGTGTGTGTGTGTGTTTGTGTGTGTGTGTGTGTGTGTGTGTGTGTGTGTGTGTGTGTGTGTGTGTGTGTGTGTGTGTGTGTCAGTCAGTCCTTTTTATTTATTTATTTTTTTTATTTATTTATTTTGTTTTATTTTTTTTTACTTGAAGATTTAACACTTCCATCATGTCAAAATAGTTTCCCAGTTTTCCTTTTTCCTTTTTTTCCCTTCTTATAAATTTCTTAAACCAGGTTAGAGTTTTCCCAATAGTACACTGTGGTGTGAACAAATGCTCCTGTTATTTCCCTGTAGTTGTGAACCAGAAATGCTGTTTCCTTTTTTTTTCCCCCCTTTTTATAAATTTCTTAAACCAGGTTAGAGTTTTCCCAATAGTATTCTGTGGTGTGAACAAAATGCTCCCGTTATTTTTCCCTGTAGTTGTGCACCAGAAATGCTGTCTCATGCGTCGTAGACGAGGATCTGGGTACCCGCCACCCAACGTGATACAGTGCCTTAAGTCCCTAAAACTATTTCGAAACCGAGGATCGAGAGGAGGCAAAAGTGTGGTGCGTCCCATCAAGGTAGTGACCTCCAGTGCCAGAGACGACCGCAGGGTGGAGAAGAGGGAATACAAACACTTTGAGGTGCCGAGAACGTGGTATAGTCTTCCCTCACTCCTCTTATTTAATGCAACATCTCTGGCCAACAAGATGGACGAAGTGATTGTGACGGTGAGATCTACTTGTGCGGACATTGTGGCGGTTACTGAGGCGTGGCAGATTGTTCCTGAGGTGTGCACGATGCAGGACTACCGGCTCTACCATCACCTCAGGTCAGGGCGCAGGGGGGGGGGGAGTGGCCGTTTTCTGCCGCTCTGCCCTCAGCCCCTCACACCTCCCTGTCGATATTCCTGCCGGTGTGGAGGCCCTGTGGGTGAGAGTCACGCCCCCCTCCCATCCCAGCAACACGGCCTCCATCATAGTCTGCGTCGTCTACCACCCCCCTCGAGCCGCCACTGCACAGTTGCTCACCGCTCACATCATCAACACTGCTGATGCCCTGAGGGTGAGGTATCCTGCTGCCAAGCTGGTCATCTGTGGGGACTTTAACAGATTAGATATCAACGATATCCTACACCAGCTCCACCTCACCCAGGTCGTGGACTTCCCCACCCACCAGCAAGCCATCCTCAACCTTATACTCACAGACCTGGGCCAGCAGTACTCGCCACCCAAGCCGCTGCCTCCCATGGGACGGAGCACCCACCTCTCCATACTGTGGTCACCCACACCCACCACCTCGACCCCCCGGTCAGCTGTCACCAGGACCCACCGCCCCATGCCTGACTCAGCCATGAGGGAGTTTGGGCAGTGGGTGACACAACACCCGTGGACCGAGGTGCTGGATGAGGAGGACGTCCACGTAAAATGGCAAAATTACGTCGCCACTACCACAGCAGCCTTCCACCACTACTTCCCAGCCAAGAGCGTCACAACGCACCCGTCTGATGCTCCCTGGATGACACCCCGCATTAAAAGACTCATGCGTCAGCGGACCTGGGCGTTCCACTCCTGCCCGGTCCTTTACAGGAAACTAAGAAACAGAGTAATCAGGGAGATTAAGAATGCAAAGGCAAGCTATTACCGAGACAAGATACACCACCTCAAGCTGACCAACAACAGACAGTGGTACGCTAAGATCAAAGCTTTGTGTGGCTTACAAAAGCACACTTCATCTCTTCCTTGCACCTCACACCTTCCTGCTAATCTCGCGGCTCAGGAGATGAACAATCACTTTGCTGCTATCTGTCAAACCTTTCCTCCCCTCCACACCACTCCGCTTCCTGCCTATCTGCCCGCTCCCTCCCCTCCACACACTGTCCAGGCGATGGATGTTTTTAAGAGAATACCTACTTAAATTTAAACCAAGATCCACCACACCCACTGACCTTCCTATAAAAATTTACAAGGAATTTGCTGTAGAGCTAGCAACACCGCTATGCTCCATAATAAACGCCTCACTCTCCCAACACTCTTGCCCCACGGACTGGAAGACATCTTACGTCACACCCATCCCCAAAACTTCCAGTCCTCAGTCACTCAATGACCTCAGGCCAGTCTCTATCACCCCCATCCCTAGCCTTATTTGTGAAGATTTTGTATATGACTGGGCATACACCAAAATTTGTAACACCGTGGATATCAGACAATTCGGAAATATTAAAGCCACCTCCACCTCACATTACCTGACCAGCTTCTTTGAATTCATCCACAGCCACCTGGACAAGCGAAACACCTCTCTAGCTGTTGCTTTTGTGGACTTCAAAAAAGCCTTTGATCTTGTTGATCACACTGTTGTCATCAGCAAGGCAGTAAGTCTGGGTCTCCCTCCTAATCTGATAGCGTGGCTAGCCGACTTCCTCACAGGGAGACATCAGGCCGTTCGCTATCAGGGCTCTGTCTCTAATTTCCAACAGCTGACATGTGGAGTCCCCCAGGGGACCAAGATGGGTCCTCTATGCTTCCTCCTCCTCATCAACGACGCCCTCACCGACACCCCCCATCGCTGGAAGTATGTGGACGACTGCACCGTGGGCGTCCCAGTTTCCACCAAGAACCCGGACTACTCACCACTGCAAGCAATTCTGGAGCGACTGCAGACGTGGACAGAGGAGAGCAGGATGACCATCAACCACAGCAAAACTGTGGTGATGCATTTCTGTACCTCCTCTGTACCAGTGCCCCCTCCCCGGCTCACAGTGGGCCCTCACCCCCTCCAGGTGGTCCAATGTGCCAAGCTTCTCGGAGTCACGGTGGACGACCAGCTGACCTGGAAGCAGCATGTCGCCAGCACCGTGAGATCAGCTACCTACAGGCTGTACATGCTGCGCAGACTCAGGTCGCTGGGGACGCCGACAGATGAGTTAAGGGGGGTGTACCTTACCTTCATCCTCCCCAAACTCATGTACGCCTCCCCAGCGTGGTCCTCCTCCCTCACACACACTCAAGAGCTACAGCTAGAGAGTGTGCAGAAAAGGGCGTGCAGGGTCATCCTTGGCCCTGCATACACCACCTATGAAGAAGCCCTGACCACCCTGAGTCTGTCCAGAATATCCACCAGGCACCGAGAGGCTCTGGAGAAGTTTGGGAGGGGACTAATGCATCATCCGCGTCTCAGAAACATGCTGCCGCCCGACGCGCCTCGCCCTGTCCGTGCCACCAGACACCACAACAAAATAACGCCCCTGAAGGCGCCGCGCACGGACCGGTACAGACTCAGTGCGATTCCCACCATGGTGCGAGCCATCAATCGATAGTATTTCCCTCATAGATTAGACTTACCTTTAGGATTAATGTTAAGTTTTCCCCATCCCCTATGTACATTTTCAGTTTGTCAACTGCCCAAATAATAAACCGTTTATTATTATTATTATTATTATTATTATTATTATTATTATTATTATTTAAGCATTCTTGTACTTCAGCCCACAGAGTTACAGTAGTTAAATTTTTTTTTTTTTTTTCTTCTTAATTATCCCTCACATTAAGTATTACCTACCTTGTTACTCTGGGAAGAAACTCTGCTTTCTATTTTCATTTATTTTTTATTTATTTGTATTTATTTTTTATTTGATTCAGATAATTATTTGTATATGATGGATAAATACTTCACATAAATAATTTGTTGGCACACACTCTTCAACTAAATCATTTGTATATAACAGGTACTCTTTAGATAGATCATTTGTATATGACAGACACTTCAGATAAATCCTTTATATATGACAAGACAGTGTACCCTTTCAGTATGTGTCTGACAATCTGGCTGTCATGTCCGTTGGGTTCCTGCTCAACAGTGCAGACGACGCTGTCATCTGGAAGGGACCCAAGAAAGATGGTAAGTAGTAGAAATAGGTCACCTCTAGTGTCTTTGGTTTTGTAAGAAGAGGAGACCAGAAGCCAATTAAAGGAGCCTGGAGAAAGCCACTGAGGGGAAGACAGAGTGAGATGGAGGGATGAGATTGTGGTAGAACAGCAAAGGATAGGAGGCACAGAGGAACATGAAAGGGACAGAAATGGTTAACTGGAGGAGACTTGTACATGACACCAACCCTGCACTCACTCCAGGGAAATGGTCAAAGGAGAAGCGTTGCTGATTTTGTCAGTCCGTTAAGTTTTATGTGGAATCAAGAATTATCATCGTGAGGTTTTTTTCATTTCTTTTATTTCATGTATCTTGTTTACTTTAAGAAATGTAAGTGTATAAAGATGTTGGGTGACAGGAGAGTAATGTAGTTTTTAATGTTGAAGTGATTGACGAGGTAGTGTTTAAGCATGTAGCTGTGGATGTAAGACTGAATATATTGATGTGAGGTTTGAAATGAGTACAGTGGAGAAAGTGTGAGGGAAGAATTAATAGTGTTTGATGTGGGATTGCTTAGAATATAACAACATGAGATGAGGGAAGCTACAAGAAGCCCACACATGGCAGTCCCTGTATGAAATATACCCTTCCATTTCTACCTATCCTCCTCATCCAGAAATTTGTCTTTACTTGTCCTTAATGACTCAGCACTAATAACCTTTTTACTAAGCCTGTTTCTTTCATCTATCACTACTTGATAACCAATTTCTTTGTATCTCTCTTTCAAATCTAACTTTATTGGGTTTGAGCCTGTTGTTTCTTGACCTGTCCTCATTACTGACTTTCAGGATTTTCTTTCACACTTGTGATTTTCCTTATACCACTTAAAGACCTCCATCATTATCATGTGGGAATTTTAAAAGTAAGCATAAATGTTAGTTGACTTTCATAAAAGCATGCAGTGTTCTCTCCACATGCTGGTCATCTGTGTTGGGGCTGAGCTCAAGCTTGACACAATTCCTTCATCTTTGAGCTTGATGCAGTTCCCCTTTCTGTCTACAATGATAGCAGTCCACATACTCAGTTCATATGCACAAAGTAGTGCTTGACTCTGACTCTGGCGTTAATGTCAGTTTCTTTGGTTAGGAAGGCGGAGTTGTACCTTCCCTTCATGTGACTTGTTTCCCTCACCAGGAAGTGGCTCTGCTGGATGTGAGGAAGGAAATCACATTCTGCAGGAAAGTGAACATTCCCATCATTGGCCTGGTGGAGAACATGACCACCTTTGTGTGCCCCAAGTGTAAGGTGAGTGAGATGTGTGGTGCCTCTCACCTGTTCATTTGTGTGTCAGCAGCAAAGAGTGGTGGTGATGTAGCTGGGATCCAGCAGCAATCATAGACTCCTTGCAACCAAGACCACCTCTTGGCTAGGTGGGAATTCATGTGTGTTGTGTAAAGGGACAAGATTGATGGCGACAGACCACACCTTTCTTATCAATGGAAGATTTTTGGCAATACAAAAGTCAACCAGTTTAAATGAAATTAACAGAACAAAAAAAAAATTACACAATTTTTCTGCCAGGATGAAACAAAAATTTTTCAATAAGAAATCTTGCAAATCTTGTATTAGGTAAGCCATCTTAAGAGGAGTATGTCAGGCTTGTCTTATCTTGATGCACCATGAATTTCAGACCAAGACGGCCGTCTTCCCTGCCACTACTGGGATGTGACCCCCAGCTGGCAGAGGATACTGAGATGCCACTGCTTGGCCAGCTGCCGCTGGACCCCCGGGTGGCCCAGGCATGTGATGAAGGCACCAACATTCCGACACGAGCCAGATGCTGCTGTCACTCAGGCATACAAAGACATTGCAAACAGTAAGTGTTGTTTTAAATGGAAGATTCTTTATCTGGAATTCAATCTTTGTTCCAGGCCACCACCCCCACAAAGGAGGTAGTAAAGACTGTGTGTGTGTGTGTGTGTGTACACACACACACACACACACACACACTGCACAAAAACATTGCCTAAGGTTAATTTCAAATTCACCTTGGTGCCTGAGTCTCTAATGGGAAGAGGATGGATCCCTCCTCCTACCCCAACATAAGGGACATTTGCAAAGGCTTACTCAAGTTTGTCAGCACAAGAGCCTGACACCACCGCCTCTTGTTTGCCCCTCACCACACCATGACGGCCCATCCCCTCCCCTGCCCCCTGTGCCTGAGACATTCAGCTGAGCAGATCAGGTGCAGACAAGCCACAGACAGAGTCCTACAGGCTCGTGTCCCATTTTCTATTTACATATGCTCTCCACTCAATCTAATCAGTGTTCCGTGTCAGTGGTCTCTCATTCATGCTGTGCCAATTGTTTGCACAATTGTGGAGAATATTATATGAATTTAGTTCATGCAAACATCTTGACTGGCTAATCTTGTAGCCAGCTTATCCCACATTAAGCATGTAGGGGTTGGCATCATATTAGTATGTGCAGCTAATCACACTAAAGGCAGTGTCACACAGGGCAAATTTCCCCCAGTATGCTGCCCATTTTTGCTGCCAGCTGGGCAAACTGAGCTGTCAGGAAGAATGGCATATGGCTGTGATACCAGACTTGCTGGGAGTATTTGAAATTAAATGACCACTGTACTACAAGCTGTACATGTTAAATAAAAATATATTGTGGTACTTTGAGTAAAACTGTCAACTATAAAACTTATAAAAATGAAGTATATGTGCCAGTGTGTGCTTGTGAAATTACTTACAGTGCTTATTTGACAACTGCAGCTGGGGAGATAAACAATGTGTTGTGAAGGAGACCCGCACTAAGTTTTGCTGGAGTGTGAAAGCTCGACACATTAATTGAGCTATAGTGGATCTAGGCACCATGTTGGCTGTAGGACCTACTTGCGCTGTTGCCACCTCAACCCTGGGGCCCAGAGTGACTGACCATGGCCAGCAGGGTGCAGCCACGGCTTGTAGAGGCAGTGCTGCACAGCCTATATGAGCTGCCAAATAGAGCAAAAGATTTATTACAAGATGTCAACATAACAGCCCAGTCCCTGTGTGATGCCAAACTTGCTGTGTCGCTGGTCTCACCAGCAAAACAGGCAGCATGCTTGCAGAAATTTGCCTTGTGTGATGCTGCCTTAAGTCCTCAGCCAGGCACTGCCTACAGTGGGACTTCCCAACACCCTACTGCTGGCTTGTTCACAGAGGAGATAGCAGGCACTTTTGAGGTGGTATTTATACCAGACAGAGTCCAGACTCCAGACTCAATGAAGTAGAATGGCTGCAGACTTGACCCTGATGGTAGGATTTCATATGATTTCACATGAGGCAGGTAGTCACAAGAACCATACACAATGTCAAGGAAAATGAGATAAAGTGTAAATAGAGGAGCAATGTAAAATAGAAGTGGTTTGAAATGTTGAAGAGATGATACATCTTTCTAAACATGTGGTTTTTTTTCCCTTCATTGTTGCACATCACCATCCTCCATTTTCCCTGCTCATGTAATCATATATTCTTTGTCCTCTTGGTTAATTTCTTGTGTGCTAATCTCTGGTCTCTTCCTAAATAATCAGCACAAGGCCATGTTTTATCACTAAGTCTCGCTGGTCTTCCCTCCCACTCACCTGTATTACTTTTTGTGCAGGTGAAGCAGTGAACTCTTGTTTGAAATCTGAGAGGTTTTGTGATTATGAATGTAGAATAGATATGTATGTTACCCTTTCCTTTTAACACTTTTCACTTTCATTACTTCTCCATTGCCAAGCTGATATTTATTTAGGAACAAGAAATGAACAAAAGATTTGAAGAATTAATAAATGGATACCTGCTCCCTTTACATCTTACTTTTTCCAGTTAGAATGATTTCAGTTGGCCTTAAGGCATTGCTTGTAGGGTTACATAGATGTCTTGGCTGCCTCTCTTGGAGAATGTCAGACTGATGCATAAGTAGATGGAATTTCAGTGGATGCACTAAACACTGTAGTAATGATTCAATGTTTATTTCAGAAATCAAGGAGTACTGTGACGCAGTCCCAAGAAGCCACTTGACCTGCAGCGGTAGCAGCAGCAGCAGCAGCAGTCATCACCACACTAACCAACACATTCTATAGAAAAGTCTTGTTATTCATGCAGAGGTTTATTTTACATTTACTTCTTAAATCCATATTATTAACATCAGTCAGTATTTTCTTTACAAATTGTGGCAGCCTTATTCATCATTCATCCTTAATTTATGCCAGAAAGTTTGGGTGAGAATAAAAACTACATATTACAACAGTATCCAACAAAGTAGTTGTTGCCTTGCCATCTTAAGATTTAGTGTAAGTTTAAAGATTTACCTGTGTTAATGTTTGGTCTAATCCTTCACGGTATCTCCTTGCCTTGGTGTGCTGAGGCTGCAAGGGGATGTAACTTGATAATTATGCAGACATACAGTATAAAAATTTCAGACTAAAGTGAGGGTTGCAACTTTTTTAAGGTTCTGGATTACTGGAGGCTTTGGCAACAATTACTTTGTTGGATGCCATTCCTGTGCACGTTATGAACCATCACGTCTTATCTTGGAGATGAAGGTTTAGTATATAATCGTGAATTGGAAAAATACTTTTCTTGGAGGTTTTTAGTATATAATCGTAAATTGGATAAATACTTTACTTTTAAAAAATCTTACAGTAAGTCCACATAAAAGTTAGCATACATTTATATGAAAATGTTACAAACATTTATATGAAAATGAGAGAAAAGATACTCAGTGATGTTATATATAGTGCATGACTTGTAGTGGGGATAACACTTGTATTGTCACTCTGGAAAGTCACTAACACCAAAAGCAATCAAGGAAATGCCAACATATATTCCATTTTTCTTTCTTTTTAGTAGATGGTTGCCTTGTGATGAAGGAACTTGCTCAAAAATATTTCCTAAAAATCTAAATGTTCACAAGTGAATGGTGAGTACGTTGTGAGAGAAAGATATGAACAGACAGGCAGGCAGGCATTTAAATGTAAATTAAATGTCAGTAATCTTTGGTTACTGCTCAAAGAATTAATGGCGTGGAAGCTTGTGTGAAGTCCCTGATGAAAGATAAATATACCAGCCACTGGATTCACAAAACTCAACAGGATGACACCCCCCCCCCCCACCCATTGTAGTATTTGCTGGACTGGTAATTCCTTCTTCCATACTCATCACTCTCCTTCTCAGACCTGTACTTCCTCTTCTCGCTATCCCTTCTGCTGTCATCATGATCTCTGTGGTCACTGACAAACCTCCCTTGCCTGTGGTCAGAATATTCCCTCCTGTGATCCCTGTAATTCCCACGATCCCTATAATTCCCATGACCTCTGTACTCCCCTTGATCCCTGCAGCCTCCTTCCTTCCTGTAGTCTTGATGCCTAAAGTTGCCTCTGCACTGTCTGTTGCGGTCAAATCTGTCAGCAGGGAGTATTTGCGGCTTAGGCAGGCTCTTCTTGCAGTGCTGGAACATATCAAATACTGGTCATTTCATAGACAAGGAGACAAGGAGCTGCTACAGAGTAGAAAGGAGGGATTCAGGGGATTCTGAACTTTGTTGGGATCTATGTACAGTAGAAACCTCAGTTCACAAACCAAAACAAGTTTTCCCATTTAAATCAATTAAAATACAATTCATCTATTCCAACCTCAGAAACTGCATTTTTATTTATTTATTTATTTATTTATTTATTTATTTTATTTATTTATTTATTTTTTATTTTTATTTATTTTTTTTTGACGAATGAAGTTACAGTAACCACAGAAAGATGTAAGTTTCTTGGACATCAGGCTATATCATGTCAATGATATGAAGGTCAGGTGCCTTCCCAGCTGTTTGACCTTTATGTCATTGATATGAAGGTCAGGTGCCTTCCCAGCTGTTTGACCTGGGAGCCCTTACCTTACTCCATCTCTAAATCACATGCCTTCATAAATTAATTAAGTCTGCCACTTCCTATTTCAACTTTCAGAATGGTTGGAAAGAAAGTTATTTGAGAGGAAAAGACAAAATCTTGCCTTGCACCAGGCATGGGTTGGCTGGAAGGAAATATTTGAGCATACAAGTCTGTGTAAAATGGGGATTGTTGCACTACTCATGACAGCACATGCTTTCTAAATTCCACCTTGTGTCTGTGATCCAGGAATTCTTGACAACCTCACATCTTATAAGCCTGTCTGTAACAGGTGTGCTCTTTCTTTGGGCATCCAGACAATGGAACATGAGGTGAAATGTAATTGGACAACAGAGCACATACTGTTATGCAGAAAAATCCCTCCTTTACAGTCTTGCTCCAGTATTTCCTTCCAGCCAGTGCATGTTTGGTGCAAGGCGAGATGGTGTCTTTTCTCTCCAATCATTATCATCTTTATAACCATCCTGAAAGTGAAAGTAAAAAGAGGCCAGCTAAATAAGAAGGCATGCAATTTACTAGAGGTGGAATGGGGTAAAGGAGATCCAGGTCTAGCTCCTCTCCAACAGCTGGGAAGGCGCCCTAACTTGGGTGACTTGTCAGTGTGTGATAATCACAATGTTCACAGCAGGCATGCCAAAACACAACAGTGTGTGTGTGCTTGCCAGCTGAGGGGGTCTGCAGGGTGTTTGTGAATTCACATACAGAAACACTGTTCAAGAACCATGGCAAAAATTGTTAAAAAATATTCGTGAAGTGATTTGTTCATAAACCGAACCGAACGAACCGAGTTACCACTGTACGTAGTTTAAGGTGTAGCTGTGTGGTGCACTTCAAAGAAATTAAATTGGAAGAAGAATGTTAGGGCTATGCTTTCAGTGACAGTTAGTGACTGGAAATATTTATATTTAAGAAGGATAATGATGAGCATACTTGAGTGATGCAAGCAGATGAAGAACTGTCAGTGTCAGGGAAGCAGTAAAAATATTGCCTGTGAATGAGAGGAAAAAATAGTGATGTCTGACCAACACCTAATGGAAGGACTTTTTGCAAGTAGATTTTAAGGTGAATGACAGCAGGAAAACCTGCTAAGTGCTGAACAAGTAAGGTGAAAGGTGACAGAGTAATAGGAGAAGAGAATCACAGGGAGGTGGAAGGACAGAGTAAAAGAAGTCCAGCCAGCACATCTTGACATGATTGGTGAGTTGCATGTGGCCAACTAGCATGTTAGTTATTTTTACCACTGTATTCACCACAGAGAAGCTGCATGCCAAAAATACCTACTAAATGGCAATACTCAAGTTCTTCCCACTTGCTTTGATTGACAATAAGAGTCGGTTTTAATTACTTTTCTTGAGAGATATGTGCCTTTTTATGAAGTACCACTTACCTCATCCCATCTGCAGCATTTTGTGATGCATGCATATACAAGTGCACAAAATTTCTCATGATGTCAAAGACTTACACAGTGAGTGACTGTATGGTACAAATCAGGACTGCATACAAGAAAATGTGCCACCAAACTGGAGTAAACTGAGTTACAGTATATCACCTGGCTTCTAGGTTTGAGGCTTCTGGAGAGCATGATATGATCCGCCACTCACACTGACATCCAGAAGAATCATGGGGTTCTGTTCCTTCAGCTGTCTTGCTCCAATAATGATGGGATTTTCCTCTAACTGCCACTATGTGTCAGCCAAAGTCCCACCACTTAACCTTAGGACGACATACTCCACACAGTGTTTGTGGCAGGAAATATCACACTTTCCACAACCCTCAAACTTCTGTTCTAATGTGATCTATGGGGGAGTGGGGGTGCTTACAGATGGAATGAATCAACAAAGTGTGTGTGTGTGTGTGTGTGTGTGTGTGTGTGTGTGTGTGTGTGTGTGTGTGTGTGTGTGTGTGTGTGTGTGTGTGTGTGTGCACATGCTTTATCTTGGCTATTTTCCTTTGTTGAGACTGCCTGTGAACTGTGCAAATTTTCTCTGCCTGGAGGAAAGATAAAATAAGCTACACATCAAACAGTGTGATTTGCATGGATAATATACAATAGCAGCAAACACCCATATTGATCTGGTGGTGGATTACAACCAGTTTTCTTTTTAAAAACTCTTACAGTTCACTTGCTGCTGCTCCCACTGGCCACTGATTGTGTCTAGGTTATGCAGTCATGCCTGCTGACTCACCAGTGGAGACGTGATGCAAGTCAGTGACGTGATATGAAACACAGGCGTATGAATGAATTGTGTAAATAACTGGTCTATTTCTTTAAACTATTTTTTTTCTAAAAGTTAATACTTTGATATCATGCATTATGTTTTCATACCAATATTTTCAAAAGATAGGGGAAGGAGGCAGAGAGCATGCAGAGAGCACAACTTGCAGATCAGCTTGGCTTCAGCAACTATACTCCTTTGTGACTGAATATCCATCCCAGTGATGTGAAGTAATTTTCATTACTCTAGGCTGATATCTTAACAAAAGAGGCAGATGAAACAAAGCATCCACACTTGAGCATGCACACACATTAAGCTGATGTCTCAATAAAAAAAGGAAAGCTGAAACAAAGCACCACACATGTGTAACAACAGACATACACACTACCTCTGTAAACTGGTTATCCTCCTCAGTATAGTGAGAGGTTGCTTCCTCCTCCAGCTCAGCCAGAAGCTCGAGGTCGAGAGGCACCATGTCCTACCCGTCTTGTGCCATTGTGCTAAAACTGCTGGTGCTTGGGAAGGCCAATGAGGAGTCTGAAACTGAGTGTTTTCATTTAATACAGATAGAGGGGAGTCTGGTGAAAGTTGGTAGTACAGTGGAATGTGAACCAACTGGTATTAAAAAAAAGAATACTGCACTGGTGGCTGACAGAGAAGCAAGACATACAGCTGTTACAAGTTAGGTGTTTTGAATATTATACTGCTTCAGAAGATAAGCAGAAGTAGAATGAAACTGCATGAAAGAAGTATGAAGAGAAAAGGGAGAAATATAGAATGCTTTTAATGAATGCAGAGCTGGTTATACAAGGAAGTCTACTGCCTCCTCACAGGAGGAGGCAGTAGACACCTGCCAAAACGATAATTACTCCCAGTGAGGTCTAAAGCACTGTTCAGGGGGTGCTGTGAACTTATCATTAAACCCAGCTGTGACCTCACTGAACATTTCCCTTTGTGTCTCACAACACAAGGGGGCAGTCACAGCCTGCCCTCTAAAGACAACTCTCTTCCTCCACACAAATCTACAAGCACCTAATAACACACACACCCTTCACTCAAAATTTTTTAAATCATCATGGCGACTCCTACACCAGCCTCGGAGTCCCCATCTGGGGAGGGGACCATAAATGTCCCCAGGTTGGACTGTCTTTTTGTCGACGACCCTAAGTGTCTTGACAGCCCCCTCAACTTTTTCTTCATTAACTTCTGCAACATTCGCAGTCTAAGATCTAATTTTCAATCTGTAGAACACCACCTCTCCTCTTCTAAACCTCATCTTTTTTTCCTCACCGAAACTCAGGTGTCTGAGGCAACTGACAGTAGCCCCTTTTCTGTTCCCTCCTACTTTCTCTATCCTCATTTTCGATCCAAAGCTGGATGCTGCGTTTATGTGCGCAATGACTTAACCTGCTCTCGTGCCCACGCTCTTGAATCTTCCGAGTTTTCCACCATCTGGCTACGACTACAGAGTCACTCTCATACTAAATTTATCTGTGCTGTATACCTCTCACCTAACTCCTCTGACTATAAGAAATTCTTTGACTACTTAACTTCCAAAGTGGAGCACATTCTGACCCTCTTCCCTTTTGCAGAGATCTCCATTCTTGGAGACTTCAATGTTCACCACCAGCTTTGGCTTTCCTCTCCCTTCACTGACCATCCTGGTGAACTAGCCTACAACTTTGCTATCCTCCACAACCTAGAGCAATTGGTGCAACACCCTACTCGTATTCCTGACCGTCTTGGAGATACGCCCAACATTCTTGACCTTTTCCTGACCTCTAATCCTTCTGCTTATGCTGTCACCCTTTCTTCTCCGTTGGGCTCCTCTGATCACAATCTCATATCTTTATCTTGTCCTATCACTCCAATCCCTCCTCAGGATCCCCCTAAGCGAAGGTGCCTCTGGCGTTTTCCCTCTGCTAGTTGGGGGGACCTGAGGAGGTATTTTGCTGATTTTCCTTGGAATGACTACTGCTTCCGTGTCAGAGACCCGTCTTTGTGTGCTGAGCGCATAACAGAGGTGATAGTGTCTGGCATGGAGGCGTACATTCCTCACTCTTTTTCTCGTCCTAAACCTTCTAAACCTTGGTTTAACACAGCTTGTTCTCGTGCTATACATGATAGAGAGGTGGCCCACAAAAGGTACTTAAGCCTTCCATCACCAGAATCTCATGCACTTTATATTTCTGCCCGGAACCATGTCAAGTCTGTTCTTTAACTAGCCAAAAACTCCTTCATTAACAGAAAATGTCAAACCTTTCAAGATCTAACTCCCCTCGTGATTTCTGGCATCTAGCCAGAAATCTCCAATAACTTTGCTTCTTCTTCTTTCCCTCTTCTATTTCAACCAGATGGCACCACTGCTATCACATCTATTCCTAAAGCTGAACTCTTTGCTCAAACCTTTGCTAAAAACACTACCTTGGACGATTCTGGGCTTGTTCCTCCCTCTCCTCCACCCTCTGACTACTTCATGCCACCTATTAAAATGCTTCGCAATGATGTTTTCCATGCCCTCGCTGGCCTAAACCCTCAGACGGCTTATGGACCTGATGGGGTCCCTCCTATTGTTCTCTGAAACTGTGCCTCCATGCTTGCACCTTGCCTAGTCAAACTCTTTCAGCTCTGTCTGTCACCATCTACCTTTCCTTCTTGCTGGAAGTTTGCCTACATTCAACCTGTTCCTAAAAAGGGTGACCGTTCTAATCCCTCAAACTACTGTCCTATTGCTTTAATTTCCTGCCTATCTAAAGTTTTTGAATCTATCCTCAACAGGAAGATTCTTAAACATCTATCACTTCACAACCTTCTATCTGATCGCCAGTATGGGTTCCGTCAAGGCCGCTCTACTGGTGATCTTCTGGCTTTCCTTACTGAGTCTTGGTCATCCTCTTTTAGAGATTTTGGTGAAACTTTTGCTGTTGCCTTGGACATATCAAAAGCTTTTGATAGAGTCTGGCACAAAGCTTTGATTTCCAAACTATCCTCCTACGGTTTCTATCCTTCTCTCTGTAACTTCATCTCAAGTTTCCTTTCTGACCGTTCTATTGCTGCTGTGGTAGACGGTCACTGTTCTTCTCCTAAATCTATTAACAGTGGTGTTCCTCAGGGTTCTGTCCTGTCACCCACTCTCTTCTTATTATTCATTAATGATCTAAACCAAACTTCTTGTCCTATCCACTCCTACGCTGGTGATACCACCCTGCACTTTTCCACGTCTTTTCATAGACGTCCAACCCTTCAGGAGGTAAACATTTCACGCAGGGAAGCCACAGAACGCCTGACTTCTGATCTTTCTAAAATTTCTGATTGGGGCAGAGCAAACTTGGTATTGTTCAATGCCTCAAAAACTCAATTCCTCCATCTATCAACTCGACACATCCTTCCAGACAACTATCCCCTCTTCTTCAATGACACTCAACTGTCCCCCTCTTCTACACTGAACATCCTCAGTTTGTCCTTTACTTATAATCTGAACTGGAAACTTCACATCTCATCTCTAGCTAAAACAGCTTCTATGAAGTTAGGTGTTCTGAGACGTCTCCGCCAGTTTTTCTCACCCCCCCCAGCTGCTAACTCTGTACAAGGGCCTTATCCGTCCATGTATGGAGTATGCTTCACATGTCTGGCGGGGTTCCACTGAAACTGCTCTTCTAGACAGGGTGGAATCAAAAGCTTTTCATCTCATCAACTCCTCTCCTCTAACTGACTGTCTTCAGCCTCTCTCTCATTGCCGCAATGTTGCATATCTAGCTGTCTTCTACCGCTATTTTCATGCTAACTGCTCTTCTGATCTTGCTAACTGCATGCCTCCCCTCCTTCCGCAGCCTCGCTGCACAAGACTTTCTTCTTTCTCTCACCCCTATTCTGTCCACCTCTCTAACGCAAGAGTTAACCAGTATTCTCAATCATTCATCCCTTTCTCTGGTAAACTCTGGAACTCCCTGCCTGCTTCTGTATTTCCATCTTCCTATGACTTGAATTCCTTCAAGAGGGAGGTTTCAAGACACTTATCCATCAATTTTTGACCACTGCTTTGACCCTTTTATGGGACTGGCATTTCAGTGGGCATTTTTTTATTAGATTTTTGTTGCCCTTGGCCAGTGCCCTTCCTACATAAAAAAAAAAAAAAAAAAAAAACAGCACTGTGTGGGGCTGCAGCATGTAATGTGAGAGCAGGTGAGAGAAGGAAATGAACTGTGATAGAGGTGGTGTCTGCAAAACACATGTGGAAATAATACATCTGACCTGGATCAAGTGAGGAATGAGAAGGCAACAATGAAAAGCTGGAAGAGGCAACCAATGCTACAAATTTTACTTCGGCAAATCACTTGTCTGCTAGATGGTGCCGTTCACATGAGATACACCACACTTTGCCACACAGTCAGTTACTACGCAGACACCACACAAGTCGGACGTCGGTCCCGCCTCCTGTTCTGTTGTTACGACTTCTGTTATCGAGGAGTGATAGGAATATTACAGTTTTCTTGTTTGGATTGTGTATTATGATTTCCACTAACTGTTATAAGGGTGGAATATTGTCTTGAGTTATCCGTTACCTGATTATAGGGCAGAGTATTGCCTATGGATATCCGTTACCTGATAAGGGCGGAGTGTTGCCTACTTGAATCCGTTACCTGATTTAAGGGCGGATTATGGACTATAAATATCCGTTACCTTGTATAAGGGCGGATTATTGGTTATATGATATCCGTTACTTGGTATAAGGCGGATTATTGGCAAATATTTTATGCTATATATATATAACAATATTTGGGCACTCGTGAGCCGACATAGGTGCGAGATGGTTCCATCTTGTTACCCATTATTGGGGCAAGAGGAATATTGCCTTATTTACAAGCCTGGGGGCATTTGACTTCCCAGATTATTATAAGGAAGGAGTTTTTTATTTAAAGTTACCCTGTGTGTGAGGTTAAGGCACCCGTGGGGTTATAAAAGGAACTGCTGTTAAAAGGGGTGGCATATTGTTAACATTAGCCGCCATGTCTAGGACGCCTTCTGATGCTTGCCCCAGTCCTGAGAGATTCAGAACTACCAGCTTGCCACGCACCTCAGCTAAGGTAAAGGGACTACACAAGGGGAGTAAACATGAAGAAAGATCCAGATCTAAGAGCCGTTCTACTCGTCATGAGAGGTTAAGTTACTCTCGGTCACCTTCCCCTTCTCCAAAATACGCTGGTGAAGACAGCAATGCGCCTTCTTTGGGCATGATTATGGATGCTTTGACTGAGTTGAGGAAAGACATGGACAAGCTTAAGAAGGAAAATGGGGCTGTGAAGTCAAAACAGTTCATAACAATACTTCCCTGTAGTTGTCAAATAATACTTTGATGCCTGATTCTCAGGAATCACAGGCAGGATTTTCTGGATTTAGAACTCCACTGAGGGAGGACAGTGATGAGGAAGAGGAAATCCAGAGGGATGTTCCTCATGATAGTATATTGTTACAAGGTGCTAAGAATTATGGACCCATGGAAACTGTCTCAAAAGAACTTGACAAGGAAATTGCTGCAATGGTGAACCACCTGTTTATTAATGGCATGAGGCAGGAAGATTACAAAGCCATTGTAGAGGATGAGGTGACATTTAGACCAAATAACTGCCATGCATTAACTCAAATGGATTGCAACCCACAGGTCCTGGACGCACTGCCTGCAGAGGCAAAGAAGGCAGACTTCCGCTTAAGGGAAGTGGGAAAAAAGATATTACCAAGGCAGCTATTATTGTTGTAAAATCGCTTACTGTGCTAGACAAGGTGGCACGTGATGAAGAGCACCAAATTATTGCAAATGAGGTGGCCATGCTCAATGGTGCATTAGCATTATTGGGTAATGCCCACTACAGAAATAACTTGAACAGGTGACATATCATAAAGAGGGACATTAATCCCAAATATTCTCATTTGTGTGCTGACAAGGCTCCCATGACGGGTCTATTGTTTGGGGATGACCTGTCACAAGCCAACAGAAATATTGAGGAGGCAGAAAGGCTGAAAACTAAATTCACTTTTAAGAAGCCTACATCTTGGACTGCAAGCAGTGGCAGATTTGGTGGAGGTAAACAATGTAACTTTTTTGCCAAGGCCTCCTCCTGTGGATTCCCATCCAGATATCAGCCGTATGGTTTTCGCAGGATGCCCTCCAGTGGTGAACACAGGCGCTCCTACCCTGCTCAAGCTTGGACAACAAAAAACATGAGAGGCTGGGGTCAACATATCCCCCGGCATTAACCCAGGTGAAAGAACAATTTGAGGCTGGGCAACTTCACAAGTTTATCAATAAATGGCGTGTGATTACAAGTGACCTGTTCATTTTGGATATGGTGGAACATTGTCATCTGAATATAGATGAAGCTAATATCGGATATTTATTTAGAGAGGATATACAGTATGTCTTTAGTGAGGAAGATAAACTGATTATGCATTAGGAGGTTAAAAAATTGTTAGAGATAAAGGCCATCATAGAGACACATGGACAGGATCAACAAATACTTTCACCAGTTTTTCTGAGGAAGAATAAGACGGGGGATTATAGGATGGTGTTAAATCTTGAGAACTGAACAGGCATGTAGAATATACTCATTTTAAAATAGAAAATTTTGAACAAGTATTACAGTTGCTTAGTCAAGGAGATTATATGGCTTCTATAGACCTTAAGAAAGCCTATTATTCATTAAAAATTGCAGAGGAACAACAAAAATATCTGTGTTTTAGATGGTTGGATAAGATTTACCAGTTCACATGTCTGCCTAACGGGTTTTCGGATGGTCCTCGTCTATTTACAAAACTTCTGAAGCCAGTTTTCTCTACACTTAGGCATAAAAGCCACAACATCACTAGTTATATTGATGATACGCTTCTGTATAGTAGCTCTTTGCCGAGATGTTTTGATTGCATGAATGACAACATTCAGTTGTTGCAGAGTGTAGGTTTCTGCATAAATGTGGAGAAATCTGTTTTAAGTCCCACTACGCGTATTGAGTATTTAGGTAACGTGATAGATTTGGTGGCCATGACAGTTACCTTGCCGGCGCATAGGAGGGATGAGATTATACAGCATTGCTCTCTTTTAGTCAATAGACAAAGAAAAAATTAGAATTGTGGCAAGAGTGATTGGCCTGCTGGTGGCAGCAATCCCAGCTGTAGAGATGGGGAAGATGCACTATAGGAGGATGGAAAGAGCAAAGATCAAGGCTTTGGAAGAGGCATGTGGAGACTTTAATAGATGGATGAACATTACAGAGGAGATTAGAACAGATTTAAACTGGTGGATTAAGGAATTGGAGAATCAAAACAGGAAAATATTCAGAAATGCACCAGATACTGAGTTGTTCACAGATGCTTCAAATCTAGGATGGGCAGGTTGCCAAAATATCATCACTACCAATGGCAGATGGTCCCCTGAAGAGGTGCGTTCGCACATTAATGCGTGAATTATTGGCTATGTTATTCTCATTGAGATCTTTTACACATCTCCTTAGAGGTTTACACATTATGTGATAACACCACAGCGATTAATTACGTGAATGAGATGGGAGGTGTTAAGTCAATAGTTTGTGATGACATTAGTAGGAACATCTGGGAATGGTGTCTTAGTAATGGGGTATGGCTGACAGCTTCCCACATACCAGGCAAATGTAACGTCATGGCCGACGAGGCATCACGTTACTTTAATGAGGGACATGAGTGGCAGCTGAATGAGATGATATTTAAGGAATTGTGTTCTATATTTGGGAATCCTTGTATAGACCTATTCGCTTCACGTTTGAACAAACAAATGACTCCATTCTGTGCATGGACACCAGATCCAGAGGCTGCATATATTGATGCAGTTACAATTCCGTGGGCTAAATTTAAATTGGTTTACCTCTTTCCTCCCTTCTCTCTGATCTCTAGATGTCTGCTGAAGTTAAGGGAGGAAAGGACCAGAGGATGGATCATAGTGCCACTTTGGCCATCACAACCGTGGATGGGGGTGCTCCTTCGGATGCTAGTAGACGACCCTCGGGTCATACAGAGAAGGAAAAATGTGCTAATGCATCCGTCAACTGCTGAGGAACACCCAATAATGAAACACACAAATTTGATGGCTTGTCAGTTGTCTGGAAACAACTTGGAGAACGTGGCATATCTAAAGAAGGTACGGAAATCATTATGGCCTCTTGGAAACCAGCAACAGGTAGACAATACAACACTCACATCAAGAGGTGGACACTCTTTTGTAGTAGAGGGAACATTAATTCCATTGCACCATCTATAGCAGATATATTAAACTTTCTGTCTCGTAACTTTCAAAGGAATGTGGGTTATGAAAGCATTAACACGGCAAGAGGGGCTCTATCTGCAATAGGAATTATGGTGGAAGGCTGCAGAACGGGCAATCACCCACTTGTCAACAGATTTCTGCGGGGAGTCTTCAACTTACGCCCTTCTACACCCAGGTACGCAACGACCTGGGATGTGAAACTTGTATTACAAAAGATAAGACTCATGGAACCACTACACAGCCTAACACTGAAAGACTTATCGCTAAAAATGGTGATGCTGATGGCAATGACACAAGCAGCCAGGATCCAAACTTTGCACTTATTGTTGGTGAATATGGCATTTGGAGAAGAATCTGTTTCAGTTTTGTTAGGAGGTAACATCAAGCAATGCAGGCCAAAATTTAATGTTCGTACTATTGTATTTAAAGCTTATCCTCAGGATTACAGATTGTGTGTAGTTAAGGCTATGAAAGAATATATAGAAAGAACTGAGAGGCTAAGGACAGAATCTGGAAATGCAGATGGGAGACTACTCATAAGTTATATAAAACCCCATAGGGGTGTTTCTAAGGACATGGTGGCAAGGTGGCTTAAGACCATGTTATGTAAGTGTGGGATTGATACCAAGAGGTACACAGCAGGTAGTATTAGACCTGTGTCAGTGTCTAAGGCCAAGACACTGGATGTGCCTATTGCCACCATCATGGCAAAAGCTGGTTGGACGCAGGAAGCCACATTTGCTAAATATTATAATAAGGATATACAAGGGGAAATAGACCCTTTTTCAAGAAGCAGTGCCAGGCTCAGTATAATGTAAGGTTTGAAATGTTATCAGCAGTAAAAATCATGTTCTATTTTCATAAATGACAATGGGGTTTTTGTAATAGGAACTTTTATTTACACCTATTTACAAAATGTGAAATTTGACAGAACCCTTTACATACAACACCCACATGACTTTAAAATCTCATGTGAACGGCACCATCTAGCAGACAAGTGATTTGCCAAAGTAAAATTACAGAAGTACATGAGACTTACCGTAGGTTAGTTGAAATGTGCTTCGGATTTTGCGAGGCACATCACGTCTGCTAGATGGTAGAGTTCACATGCCCTCCACTCCCTCCCTTTGTTAATTGATGATTCTTGGTTTACACAACAAAAATTCAAGGACTGGAAGAGTTGGGAGATAATATTTCATGTGGGTAGTTGTATCTTTAAAGACTGACTGTGTGGCAAAGTGTAGTGTATCTCATGTGAACTCTACCATCTAGCAGACGTGATGTGCCTCGCAAAATCCGAAGCACATTTCAACTAACCTACGGTAAGTCTCATGTACTTCTGTAATTATATGTAAAGCTGCACACTGTAAAAGTAGACTGAATCTTGTTGCCTCTAGTGTTTAGCTTCAGCCTGCTTCAATAGGGAGACTGCCTGCCTCTGTGTTTAGGACACTGCACTGTTCAAAAAGACATAAGCACAAAACTGTTATTTGTTAATGATGATTTATCAATATAAATAAAAGATACATACATTTTAATATTTCCAGTCTATTACTTTACTTAATTTTACTTAGAGAGAGAGAGAGAGAGAGAGAGAGAGAGAGAGAGAGAGAGAGAGAGAGAGAGAGAGAGAGAGAGAGAGAGAGAGAGAGAGAGAGAGAGAGAGAGAGAGAGAGAGAGAGAGAGAGAGAGAGAGAGAGTCTTCCAATTATAAAGTTGGCAGCAAAAACAATGACAAAATTTTCAAGTGTCAATCAACATCCGCATGCCATCCAATCACTGTATCACTTAGCCTTGCTCTCAGGTGATTAAAAAATGATCACGAGGAAAACAATAATAATAATTTAGTTTTACTCCTTAAGAAAACTGCAGAAACAAACCTATCACTCATGTAAACTCACTCATGTGCTTCTTCCATGGACCACATGCCCCTCCTTTTTTTATTTATTTTTTTTTTGTTTATTTGTTTTCATGATTTATCTAAAGGATAATAGCTAGATATTATTACTGTTTCTTTATTCATATATATATATATATATATATATATATATATATATATATATATATATATATATATATATATATATATATATATATATATATATATATATATATATATATATATATTTTTTTTTTTTTTAAATTAGCTTAGGGCAAAGCTGACCAAAAAGGTGATTACAAATATTTTTAGTGCAAAATTTTAGGTGATGGCAAGATTTAAGGGTGCACCATTAAAAGAAGGAAGGAGGCAGCAGGCACAGCTTCTACATCAGCTATACATACACCAACTGCAGTTACTTGGACACACTGCAAACTGAATGCAAACTTAACACAACTCCAACAAGATAGAAGCAAACATTCTGACCACTACAACATCATACTTCAAAGGTAAATATTAGCTAATAAATTCTGTTCCAACTTTTGCATACTTACATTTCTCAGTGACCAGTTTCTCTAGAATGAGTCCATAGAAACCCTCCAAGGAAGCTTTGAAGTGGGTTGTGCTGGCTTTGCTTTCTGGTTCAAATATCCTGGAAAAGAAAAAAAAAGCAGTCAGGTGGATCTGGTCTCTGGTTCAAGGAAAATCAGTTCATATCAACTAACTTTGGTTTCTGGTTCAAATATCATCTAATGGAAAATAAGCTATCAGCTAACTTTGGTATCTGGCTCAAATATCATGTAAAGGAAAAAAGTATCAGTCTTGCACCACTGAGAAACACTGACTGATAGAAGAAGTGTTCAGAAAACTTTACACCCACAATGACAACTGGAGCAAGGTTCTTCAAAGTAAGGGAGCCTCCCTGCACTATGCACAATAACTAAGCATGTATAACACCAATATAAGTATGGTTGGGTGGCCATTTTTGCTGTGATATCAAAGCACAGAGCACACCACCTCCTCGGTTTGGGTAACCCAAATCACCCGAGTCACCCGAGTCATGCAAAGAGAGCGTTCAGTTGAGAACTGGGTGACCCGGGTAACCCAAGTCACTTAACTTAACGCACCCCTGGTCTCTGACATGGAAGCTGTGGCCATTCCAAGGAAAATCAGCAAAATACCTCATCAGGTCCCCCAACTAGCAGAGACAAAATGCCAGAGGCACCTCTGCTTAGGAGGATCCTGAGGAGGGATTGGAGCAATAGGACAAGATGCAGATATGAGACTGTGATTGGAGGAGCCCAATGGAGAAGAGAGGATGACAACATAAGCAGAAGGATTAGAGGTCAGGAACAAACACATAACTAACAAAACACATGTTTGAGTGCAGCTCACCTCTCCCACTCCTGAGCAGCCCACTCCTGACAGTCACCAAGTCAAAAGCAAGGTCAGCAGGGTTCCTGAGGGTCTGGACCATGAGGTGGGGGTGTCCCAGGATGGTCACCAGCTGGGATGCCTCAGACAGTGGAATGGAGATGTTTACAAAGTTATCCCATGAGTTCTCTGTGAGTTTGGCACCACAGGAGCAACACAACACATAGTCTGTGAGGAACACCAGTTGTTAACACCACCCAGGAACACCACCACTCACCAGTCAAAAATCATGGTCAGTACTCATTATCCCAAGAGACATTCTATTTTACCAGTCAAATACATAAAGTCACCCATGACACACCTTCAATCACCAGTCACCAGTCACACTCCTCAGTCACCACTCATCAATCAAGATCCTCATCATTACTCACTATCCTAAATGACATCCTAAGTCACCAGTCTACTCTGAAATTCTTAGTCACCAGTCTCCAGTCAATAGTTAATAGTCTAACATTCTTAGTCACCATTTTGACATTCCCAGACGTCAGTCATCAGTCCAGTGATTATTACTATGACTGTCACTTGAGACCCTCTTATGAACAGAATGCATGCATCAAAATGTCTTCATGTGAAACGTCACTTAGTGCAGAAAGGCATTAAAAACATTTTCAATTTACAGGAAAGATTCACATGTAAGAGCAGGAATCAAAGATGAACATGAACACGCTTTACAAAATACTGGAATGGTAGCAATGTTCCCTCCCACAGTAGGTTGACCAGGTAATGAATGTGTTACACAGGCTGTGATATCATTCCATACATACAGGAAATTCTTTACAAAAGAGAGGACTTTACTTTGGAGAATGCTTCACTAAATATAATGAGCTCATTACTCTCACTTCAAAAGCCAGTGAGGCTTATTTCGTGAAAAGACAAAGGCAAAAATTCTTTCATCTATTTAATTTACTTAAACTAAGATAGAAAATATATTCTGTCCTTTTTCAGTAACAATAAGAAACACTAGTCTTTAGTAATTCCTAGTGAAGGAGAGTCACTGCACTACTACTGGGACGACTCAACCACAAGAGGCGTCATGATTCCAGTTTTCATTTTCAATATTATGTTTCATTTTCAATGTTATCTTTGACTTGAATTATTGCTGACACATTTTTGTTTCCAGAAGGTTTAATACTCCGTTTTCCTGTTGATATGAAAAAAAAAAAACTGTTTGGGGAAAGTTTAATTAATATGGTGATAGAAAATATCTTAAATATATTTGAGGAAGTGTCAAGAACATTATGAGAGCACCAGTCAGCAGCCACATTAGAAGGGAAAGAGGCTCAGGGTGTGACTTCCAGATCACCTCGGCCTGCACTGACTGTAAATATAGCAGGATTTAAATCCCTACAAGACATTTAACCCTGTAAGACAACTATACTCTATTCAAGAAATTTATAAATACATTCCCTCCTACTAGGTGGTGGCATGTCAGGCTCTGGACTCATCTCTACTGGCTGATGACTTCCTGGACCATGGTGGAAGGTTTACCCTGAATTTGGTGACTTTCAGGCACTGTCTTCCACAGCCTCCCACAGCCCAAACACCTCAATAATTCCCTTATTAATTCTTACACCTCCATAATTTCTTCTTCTTGATATCTTTTCCCTAGTCTCTATAGAGTCATTGTTCTTGCCAGCTCTCCTCCAAGCATAGTCATATATATTTTCCTTTGACAATTGTTTCTGTCTCAAGTCCTTCCTTACACAGTCTATCCATATAAGGTTTAGTTTTCCTCTTGCTCTCCTGCCTTGCACCTCTATCTCCATCACACTTCTCCTGACATATGACTCTTTCCTTCTCTTCACATGGCTAAAACACTGCAGCCTTTTTTTCCTGTGTCCTTTGAAATATCTCCACTAGTTTTACATTTTCTTCATATCCAAGCTCCAAATTAATGACCCATGTATCTATCTGTCCATCTGTCCATATACCAGGTTGGCAATCCCACACAGGGTGGCCCAGACAAAGCACCATCCGCTCATACACACATCATTCACACTCTTAGTCCTATCAGCCCCTAATGGAGAGGCTATTCACCTAATATAGTATAAAATAACTATAACAATCTCAGTGCCACATAATCAGTTGGCTTGGTGCTTCAAACACAGAATATTAAACCAACAGGAATGAAGGAGTAAATGAGATGAAAAGATAATGATAAAAGATGTCTCTACTCTCTTCCTCCCTCAGGTCTTTACTTAGGGAATATAACAAGGATGACATGAGCAAAATCCTTAGGTTCAGTGATCAGGATAGGACAAGAAATAGTGGGTTCAAGCTTGATAAAGCTAGCTTTAAATGAGATACAAAGGAAAAAGTTTTCAAATATAGTGGTTGATGAATAGAACAGACTCAGTAATCTGGTTGTTAGTGCTGAGTCGTTAGGAAGCTTTAAAAGAAAACTAAACAAACTTGTGGAAGGGGATGATGGGTGGAAATAGGCAGGCATGTTTCATACAGGCATTGTCATGTTAAGGACTGATAGCTGCCTGCAGCTTCCCCTATTTTCTTATGGCTGTTAATGTCCTGTCAATATGGAGCTTTTAAAAGAAAACCAGATAAATTCAGGTATGGGGATGATAGTAGAAATCAGAAGGCATTTCTAACAGGAAATGCCAACTGTGGGTTGATAGATCCTTGCAGCTTCCCTTGTATTCTTGTTCCCATGTACTCACCCTCCATCCTCTTAATGTTGTGAAGGAGTTCCTGCAGGCGAGACTCAGCATTGGGAGAGTCCATCTTATTCACCATAAGGAGTGCTGGCTTACTCAGCAGGTCAGGTGAATACAGCTCCAACTCCTGTGTGTACAGGTGTGGAGGAGTAAGTACAAAGGAATATAAATGAAGGAAAAAGAGCAGCAGATTTCTTGGCCCTTATGAGACTTTGTGGTAAGATGCAAAGGAACAGGAAAAAAAGAGCAGTGGATTTCATGGGCCTCATGACGATGCCTGCGATAAGGTACAAATTAACTCAAGAGGTAAAAGAGTAGATCTGTTGGCCTTTTTTTTCTTTTGCGGGAGAGGGATGTTTGTCATAAACTACACTAATTAAAGTAAAGATGAAGACTGTGTGTGTGTGTGTGTGTGTGTGTGTGTGTGTGTGTGTGTGTGTGTGTGTGTGTGTGTGTGTGTGTGTGTGTGTGTGTGTGTGTGTGTGTGTGTGTGTGTGTGTGTGTGTGTGTGTGTGTGTGTGTGTGTGTAATATAATAATAATAATAATAAACGGTTTATTATTTAGGCAGTTGACAAACTGAAAATGTACATAGGGGATGGGGGAAAAACTTAACATTAATCCTAACGGTAAGACTAATCTAGGAGGGAAATACTATCGATTGATGGCTCGCACCATGGTGGGAATCGCACTGAGTCTGTACCGGTCCGTGCGCGGCGCCTTCAGGGGCGTTATTTTGTTGTGGTGTCTGGTGGCACGGACAGGGCGAGGGCGCGTCGGGCGGCAGCATGTCTCTGAGACGCGGATGATGCAGTAGTCCCTTCCCAAACTTCTCCAGAGCCTCTCGGTGCCTGGTGGATATTCTGGACAGACTCAGGGTGGTCAGGGCTTCTTCATAGGTGGTGTATGCAGGGCCAAGGATGACCCTGCACGCCCTTTTCTGCACACTCTCTAGCTGTAGCTGTTGAGTGTGTGTGAGGGAGGAGGACCACGCTGGGGAGGCGTACATGAGTTTGGGGAGGATGAAGGTGAGGTACACCCCCCTTAACTCATCTGTCGGCGTCCCCAGCGACCTGAGTCTGCGCAGCATGTACAGCCTGTAGGTAGCTGATCTCACGGTGCTGGCGACATGCTGCTTCCAGGTCAGCTGGTCGTCCACCGTGACTCCGAGAAGCTTGGCACATTGGACCACCTGGAGGGGGTGAGGGCCCACTGTGAGCCGGGGAGGGGGCACTGGTACAGAGGAGGTACAGAAATGCATCACCACAGTTTTGCTGTGGTTGATGGTCATCCTGCTCTCCTCTGTCCACGTCTGCAGTCGCTCCAGAATTGCTTGCAGTGGCGAGTAGTCCGGGTTCTTGTTGGAAACTGGGACGCCCACGGTGCAGTCGTCCACATACTTCCAGCGATGGGGGGTGTCGGTGAGGGCGTCGTTGATGAGGAGGAGGAAGCATAGAGGACCCATCTTGGTCCCCTGGGGGACTCCACATGTCAGCTGTTGGAAATTAGAGACAGAGCCCTGATAGCGAACGGCCTGACGTCTCCCTGTGAGGAAGTCGGCTAGCCACGCTATCAGATTAGGAGGGAGACCCAGACTTACTGCCTTGCTGATGACAACAGTGTGATCAACTAGATCAAAGGCTTTTTTGAAGTCGACAAAAGCAACAGCTAGAGAGGTGTTTTCGCTTGTCCAGGTGGCTGTGGATGAATTCAAGGAAGCTGGTCAGGTAATGTGAGGTGGAGGTGGCTTTAATATTTCCGAATTGTCTGATATCCACGGTGTTACAAATTTTGGTGTATGCCCAGTCATATACAAAATCTTCACAAATAAGGCTAGGGATGGGGGTGATAGAGACTGGCCTGAGGTCATTGAGTGACTGAGGACTGGAAGTTTTGGGGATGGGAGTGACATAAGATGTCTTCCAGTCCGCGGGGCAAGAGTGTTGGGAGAGTGAGGCGTTTATTATGGAGCATAGCGGTGTTGCTAGCTCTACAGCAAATTCCTTGTAAATTTTTATAGGAAGGTCAGTGGGTGTGGTGGATCTTGGTTTAAATTTAAGTATTCTCTTAAAAACATCCATCGCCTGGACAGTGTGTGGAGGGGAGGGAGCGGGCAGATAGGCAGGAAGCGGAGTGGTGTGGAGGGGAGGAAAGGTTTGACAGATAGCAGCAAAGTGATCGTTCATCTCCTGAGCCGCGAGATTAGCAGGAAGGTGTGAGGTGCAAGGAAGGGATGAAGTGTGCTTTTGTAAGCCACACAAAGCTTTGATCTTAGCGTACCACTGTCTGTTGTTGGTCAGCTTGAGGTGGTGTATCTTGTCTGGGTAATAGCTTGCCTTTGCATTCTTAATCTCCCTGATTACTCTGTTTCTTAGTTTCCTGTAAAGGACCGGGCAGGAGTGGAACGCCCAGGTCCGCTGACGCATGAGTCTTTTAATGCGGGGCGTCATCCAGGGAGCATCAGACGGGTGCGTTGTGACGCTCTTGGCTGGGAAGTAGTGGTGGAAGGCTGCTGTAGTAGTGGCGACGTAGTTTTGCCATTTTAAGTGGACGTCCTCCTCATCCAGCACCTCGGTCCACGGGTGTTGTGTCACCCACTGCCCAAACTCCCTCATGGCTGAGTCAGGCATGGGGCGGTGGGTCCTGGTGACAGCTGACCGGGGGGTCGAGGTGGTGGGTGTGGGTGACCACAGTATGGAGAGGTGGGTGCTCCGTCCCATGGGAGGCAGCGGCTTGGGTGGCGAGTACTGCTGGCCCAGGTCTGTGAGGATAAGGTCGAGGATGGCTTGCTGGTGGGTGGGGAAGTCCACGACCTGGGTGAGGTGTAGCTGGTGTAGGATATCGTTGATATCTAATCTGTTAAAGTCCCCACAGATGACCAGCTTGGCAGCAGGATACCTCACCCTCAGGGCATCAGCAGTGTTGATGATGTGAGCGGTGAGCAACTGTGCAGTGGCGGCTCGTGGGGGGGTGGTACACGACGCAGACTATGATGGAGGCCGTGTTGTTGGGATGGGAGGGGGGGCGTGACTCTCACCCACAGGGCCTCCACACCGGCAGGAATATCGACAGGGAGGTGTGAGGGGCTGAGGGCAGAGCGGCAGAAGACGGCCACTCCCCCCCCCCTGCGCCCTGACCTGAGGTGATGGTATAGCTGGTAGTCCTGCATCGTGCACACCTCAGGAACAATCTGCCACGCCTCAGTAACCGCCACAATGTCCGCACAAGTAGATCTCACCGTCACAATCACTTCGTCCATCTTGTTGGCCAGAGACGTTGCATTAAATAAGAGGAGTGAGGGAAGACTATACCACGTTCTCGGCACCTCAAAGTGTTTGTATTCCCTCTTCTCCACCCTGCGGTCGTCTCTGGCACTGGAGGTCACTACCTTGATGGGACGCACCACACTTTTGCCTCCTCTCGATCCACGGTTTCGAAATAGTTTTAAGGACTTAAGGCACTGTATCACGTTGGGTGGCGGGTACCCAGATCCTCGTCTACGACGCAGGAGGTAATTGCGTTCGTATGTTTGCACTGAAGCACTCATTTTTCTTTATGTATCACACGCATTCGCTACAAGTGTTCACAAAAACAACAATCCCACCAGATCGAGCCTCAAACTAAACGCTAAAAGTTGAAAACAGAAAAGTAAAAAAACAAAACAAACTGAGGTCACTATCACTAGGGGGCGGGGAAGGCCAACAAGTTGGCCGAGGCTGCTCGAGAGCGCCAAGGTCACACGTCCTGCCCGTATGAGGTCAAGACGGTGTGTGTGTGTGTGTGTGTGTGTGTGTGTGTGTGTGTGTGTGTGTGTGTGTGTGTGTGTGTGTGTGTGTGTGTGTGTGTGTGTGTGTGTGTGTGTGTGTGTGTGTGTGTGTGTGTGTGTGTGTGTGTGTGTGTGTGTGTGTGTGTGTGTGTGTGTGTGTGTGTGTGTGTGTGTGTGTGTGTGTGTGTGTGTGTGTGTGTGTGTGTGTGTGTGTGTGTGTGTGTGTGTGTGTGTGTGTGTGTGTGTGTGTGTGTGTGTGTGTGTGTGTGTGTGTGTGTGTGTGTGTGTGTGTGTGTGTGTGTGTGTGTGTGTGTGTGTGTGTGTGTGTGTGTGTGTGTGTGTGTGTGTGTGTGTGTGTGTGTGTGTGTGTGTGTGTGTGTGTGTGTGTGTGTGTGTGTGTGTGTGTGTGTGTGTGTGTGTGTGTGTGTGTGTGTGTGTGTGTGTGTGTGTGTGTGTGTGTGTGTGTGTGTGTGTGTGTGTGTGTGTGTGTGTGTGTGTGTGTGTGTGTGTGTGTGTGTGTGTGTGTGTGTGTGTGTGTGTGTGTGTGTGTGTGTGTGTGTGTGTGTGTGTGTGTGTGTGTGTGTGTGTGTGTGTGTGTGTGTGTGTGTGTGTGTGTGTGTGTGTGTGTGTGTGTGTGTGTGTGTGTGTGTGTGTGTGTGTGTGTGTGTGTGTGTGTGTGTGTGTGTGTGTGTGTGTGTGTGTGTGTGTGTGTGTGTGTGTGTGTGTGTGTGTGTGTGTGTGTGTGTGTGTGTGTGTGTGTGTGTGTGTGTGTGTGTGTGTGTGTGTGTGTGTGTGTGTGTGTGTGTGTGTGTGTGTGTGTGTGTGTGTGTGTGTGTGTGTGTGTGTGTGTGTGTGTGTGTGTGTGTGTGTGTGTGTGTGTGTGTGTGTGTGTTTTAATGGATGACACCGTGTTATTGTCAACAAGTCGAGCTAATTTAATAAAGAAGGTTGAAATATTGGACCAGTTCTGTAGAGATTACGGTATGTATGTAAACAACGCTAAAACTAGTTTCTTTGTTATTCATGGTGATGACGGCGATGCAGATGCAATTCATGTGAACAGTTTGGTGATTGAACACTGCCACAGTTACATTTACTTGGGATCACCATTCACCAGTGATGGGTCAGTGTCCTCAGCAGTTAAAGCACATTCAACAGCAAAGTTGTGTCATGTATTAAAATATGTTTCATTTGTTACAAAGAATAATGATTTGCCTTTTATTGTCAAACGTAGAGTTTTTGAGGCCGCTTTAATGTCTGCAATTCTATACGGATGTGAATCCTGGGTTAGTGCTGATTATAAGCCTGTCACCAAACTGTATAACTGGGCACTAAAACAAATGCTGGGGGTTAGAAAAACAACGCCTAACATAGTATGTTACGCTGAGGTGGGTTTGCCATCAGTCTCAGACCTTATCAAAGTTAAGCAACATAAATTTTTTAGGAATATATGGCTAGAAAGGTCAGGAATGAATGATGATCCTCTGATACTGGCTATAAGAGTAACACTTGCCTCACGTACACCTACATCAAGAAATATAGACACCTTTATTAATACTGAGCCACTGAGTATGTCAACAATTATAGAAAATGTTTGTAATGATATAGCACATTCAGATTCATCCCGTTGCAAAACATATAAAGAGATAAATCCACAATTTAAAGTACCTGACCTTTACAAACAAAAACATCTAGTTAACGATTTACACAGAATATCTTTTACCCGTTTCCGTCTGTGTGGTCACCGTCTTGCGATCGAGACTGGGCGCTGGAACCGCAGAGGGAGAGGGCGTTTGCCAGTGGAGGAGCGGTTGTGTAGTTGTGGAGGAATACAGACAGAGAGACATGCGGTAGAAGTGTGTCCTCTAACAGCTCATCTTAGACATATTTATAATGTCACTGTATTAGAGGACATATTTGCTGATACTTTTCCTCGTGAAAGTATGTGTAAGATGTTACATGAGGTGCTAAATGTCTTAGAATAGTGGTATAATGGTTGCAGTTGTTTGTAATTATTTAAAAATGTATTAAAGTATGGAAATTTTTGTGGACTACACCAGTTATAAAGTGTTACTATTAACTTTAGTAGTATTAGTGAATTTATTTGTACTTTTTATCTATTGTTCTTTATATGCACTGTGGTCAATAAACTATCTATCTATCTATCTGTAGTATTAGTGAATTTATTTGTACTTTTTATCTATTGTTCTTTATATGCACTGTGGTCAATAAACTATCTATCTATCTGTGTGTGTGTGTGTGTGTGTGTGTGTGTGTGTGTGTGTGTGTGTGTGTGTGTGTGTGTGTGTGTGTGTGTGTGTGTGTGTGTGTGTGTGTGTGTGTGTGTGTGTGTGTGTGTGTGTGTGTGTGTGTGTGTGTGTGTGTGTGTGTGTGTGTGTGTGTGTGTGTGTGTGTGTGTGTGTGTGTGTGTGTGTGTGTGTGTGTGTGTGTGTGTGTGTGTGTGTGTGTGTGTGTGTGTGTGTGTGTGTGTGTGTGTGTGTGTGTGTGTGTGTGTGTGTGTGTGTGTGTGTGTGTGTGTGTGTGTGTGTGTGTGTGTGTGTGTGTGTGTGTGTGTGTGTGTGTGTGTGTGTGTGTGTGTGTGTGTGTGTGTGTGTGTGTGTGTGTGTGTGTGTGTGTGTGTGTGTGTGTGTGTGTGTGTGTGTGTGTGTGTGTGTGTGTGTGTGTGTGTGTGTGTGTGTGTGTGTGTGTGTGTGTGTGTGTGTGTGTGTGTGTGTGTGTGTGTGTGTGTGTGTGTGTGTGTGTGTGTGTGTGTGTGTGTGTGTGTGTGTGTGTGTGTGTGTGTGTGTGTGTGTGTGTGTGTGTGTGTGTGTGTGTGTGTGTGTGTGTGTGTGTGTGTGTGTGTGTGTGTGTGTGTGTGTGTGTGTGTGTGTGTGTGTGTGTGTGTGTGTGTGTGTGTGTGTGTGTGTGTGTGTGTGTGTGTGTGTGTGTGTGTGTGTGTGTGTGTGTGTGTGTGTGTGTGTGTGTGTGTGTGTGTGTGTGTGTGTGTGTGTGTGTGTGTGTGTGTGTGTGTGTGTGTGTGTGTGTGTGTGTGTGTGTGTGTGTGTGTGTGTGTGTGTGTGTGTGTGTGTGTGTGTGTGTGTGTGTGTGTGTGTGTGTGTGTGTGTGTGTGTGTGTGTGTGTGTGTGTGTGTGTGTGTGTGTGTGTGTGTGTGTGTGTGTGTGTGTGTGTGTGTGTGTGTGTGTGTGTGTGTGTGTGTGTGTGTGTGTGTGTGTGTGTGTGTGTGTGTGTGTGTGTGTGTGTGTGTGTGTGTGTGTGTGTGTGTGTGTGTGTGTGTGCGTGTGTGTGTGAAGTGTGCGAGTGAGTGAAGGGTAAGTGCATGACAGGCTGTCCCTGTGATGTCATGCCTTGGAGCAGTGGTTTCCAACCTTTTTGAATTCTTGCCCCCCCTTCATTAAATGACAAGTTCCCTGCACCCCCTCCACTCTGGTTTAAATCCTGCTATTTACTGTCATAGTCGGCACAAGTCAGAGATAAAAAATTATACAATACATAATTATGTATGTATACCAATTATGTATTCCATCAGAATCAATAATGTTGACATATAATCATCTACTAAGTAATTTTTCTACTTTATGAAGTGCTTACGCCCCCCCCCCTGGCAGCCCTTCGTGCCCCCTTAGGGGGCCGCGCCCCACAAGTTGGAAACCACTGCCTTGGGGCATCATGCAAACTCTGAGACACTGGTCTGGAGACAGGATGAGGCAGGATGAATCAACCAGGAGAGGGTTTCACAGGAGATCATGTCTTTGTCAGGACTCACAGAAACATGAGTCTGACATGTTACCACTCAGGCCAAGGTGGTCATCATGACCCGAGTGGATTTTGGTTGACCGACTGTCCTGTCACTGCCACAAAGACTCGGCTTCCAACATGACTCAAACTTGGGATCACAAATTCACATCCATGTGTTTACCAGCAGGGTGTGTCTGACATCCCCAAGGAAGCCACAAGCCAGACACTCATTGTAGGCTAGATGTCAACACTGTACAGAGTTTCCCCAAGTCATGATAGAGTTCTGTTCCAACATCATGTCATAAATTGATAAAAACAGAATCAAAACTAAAACGTTTTGTCCACATACAACCATAAATGCACAGAATCAGTATTAAGAGCACTAGCAAATAACTCTCCTATTAGTTAAAATGAGACAGGGACTGCCACGTGTAAGCCTGGTCGCTTCTTGCAGCTTCCCTTATTTCTTATGTTCTTATGTTCTTATGAGAGTAAAGCTGCCAATCAACACAACACAACAGCAAGTCAAAACTGTAAACACACAGACATCACATTCACCCAAAGTTCCTCAGCCCCACACACCCCTGCAGGGTACTGGGCACCCACACACTCACCCTGTTGACCAGCATGACATTCTCGGTGGGTGAGCGGTATGGCTGTTTGGGTGACAGCCGGAAGCCGTTGATGTCCACCACAAAGAGGAGGAAGTGTGTCCGCTCCACGTGGCGCAGGAAGCGGTGCCCCATCCCCACGTTGGCCCAGGCACCCTCAATGAGTCCTGGCAGGTCAGCGATGGTCAGCCTCCGCATGTCACTGTACTCCACCACACCCAGGGTCAGCTGCAGCGTCGTGACTGGTGGAGGGAACAAAGTATAACGTTAGAAATTTAAATGATGAGTTATTTCAAGAGAGCAGCATAAAATTAGGCTTATAATGTGCTGTTTTGTTTCTCTTCAGTTGATTTTGCATTTTGTGTTTGTCTGATATGTTGTATCAGTACTATTTTAATAATAATAATAATAATAATAATAATAATAATAATAATAATAATAATAATAATAATAATAATAATAACAATAATAATAATCTATTTATCTATCTATCTATTGTTACAAGTTCCTAGTTAACCAAAGTTGGAGTCAGGTCATGAGCTTGGGATGAATTGTGGCTGGCCAATGGAAATGTACATGCCAGGCCCAGGTGGACTTAACCTAAGCCCAGGTCGGGGGTAAAGCTGACAGATATTCTTGGTCGGCTGTAGTGAGCTGTGTTATGCCTCTGCTTGGGACTGGTGGGTTTGCTTGTAGCTGCTACACTCTATGCAATGGATAAGTACATGTACCTTCAGTTTTCATGATACTTGTCTTGGTTTATTCAGTGAGAGCAGTTATGTTATTTAATGCTGTTTTGTGGTGGTGGTTTTGGTGAAGTGCTTTGTGGTTTGTCAGTGATTATCAACCATTGTGAGTTTATGGTGTATGTTATTATTTCCTGTTGGAGGGAGGAGTGTATTGGTGACAAGTGGAATAACAAGTGACTTGCTAGTCTAGTAGTGAATCATGAGAGTACTTAATCTGTTTGTCAAACTGCTGTGATGTAACATCTGCTGGCCTGTCTATCCCTTCATTTTTCAATAGGCAGCTTTGTTTGCTATAAATTGTTCAATATATTAAGATAAAGTTTACAAGCACTTGATTTCCTTTTACCCCTGACCTGAGTTATGCAATGGATGATGTTCTTGTCTTAAAGTGAACATAACAACCTTGAGTCAGGTTATCCAAACTTGCTTATTCACTTGGCCAACTGCCTCCATCTCATAATATTATCTATGCTGATAAGGAGAAATAATGTGTAATAATAATAATAATAATAATAATGATAACAACAATAATAATCTATCTAAATAAAATAAAATTCATAAAATAAAATAAAATGTACTACTACTACTACTACTACTAATAATAATAATAATAATAATAATAATAATGATAATAATAATAATAATAATAATAATAATAATACAGATTTCATTGAATTATTTTTTATATGCTTCTCCTCTAATTAATTCCTGTATTCAGTTTTATTACATGCACGTCATGTTTATGAAGCAATGACTTGTACCTAAAAAAGTACTTTCTACATAACTTTCATGAGCCCAAGACAGATTAGCAAAGTAGAGGCATGAAAAATATTCATAGTTGTCTAGTCTTGGGAATGGTTCTCTGTTTCCTTGGGCAGGCTGTGGCTCAGAGGCAGGAGATGAAAATGATGAATTGTATGAACTATGGGAATACTTCTAGCCTGAAGTGTGGTGACAGACAGACAAACATATTTATGGACAGAGAGAGAGAGAGAGAGAGAGAGAGAGAGAGAGAGAGAGAGAGAGAGAGAGAGAGAGAGAGAGAGAGAGAGAGAGAGAGAGAGAGAGAGAGAGAGTACATATAGTGAGAATACATAAAACAGTATAAAGTAAAGGCAATGAGCAGTACAGTCAAAAAATCAAGCAAACATGAGGCAGAGTGAAGTGGAGATGATGTGAACAAGGAGAGAGAGGTGAAGAACACTCACAGGGGCAGCTGGCCACCTTGGGTCTGGCCCTGGAGATGGCCCACAGCAGTGTGGACTTGCCAGCGTTAGGGAAGCCCACCAGACCCACATCGGCCAACAGCTTCAGTTCCAGCTTCACAATGTGTCCCTGTGGATGCGGGAACATAGGAACATGAGAACACATCATCAAAAGGGGTAGTGCAAGAAGCCAGCAGGTTTGTACATAGGTTTTTTCTCACCTCCACAGCTGCTAACTTTGCACAGGTGCCTTATCTGTCCATGCACATTGTACATTTCACAAGTATGAGAGGGGGTTTCCATTTCAAGACACTTGTCCTCCAATTATTGATGATCCTTTTTGACCTCTCTTTAGGGACTGGCATTCTAGTGAGCCTTTTTTTCTTTCTTAACCTTTTCTTGCTGTTGGCCAGTGACCCACTTACATAAAAACAAATCAAAAAATAAATAAATAAACCAAGGAACTGCCAGTGTTCCTGATGCCCCACCAGTACCCACCTGTCCCTTCTGCCCATTGTACTGGTTGCTGGGGTTGCCGTCCTGCCCACCTCAAGCCACCAACATCTTGTCTCCTGCACAGTTTATCTCACCTGAAAAAAAAAAAAAAGGAAGAAAAGATAAAAATCACACCTTAACTTAGGGAAATATTTCTACTGATTACAGCTTAACCATCCTACACACACACACACACACACACACACACACATACACACTAACAACTGATTACTGAGTCCATTCCATTCATCCACCAGTCTATTTCAGAACCAATTCTTTCCTGTCAATAAAAAAAAATTCTCCTAACAAGAGATCAAAGAAAAAATAAAGACAGGGTGAAAAAGAAAAAGGGTGAGGGTGCCATCAGGAAAAAGGTGAAAGTGGCATCCTCACCCAGCAATTTCTGGTGCTGCTCGAGCCAGACGGTGGTGCCGGTAGGGACAGGAATGGTCAGCTCAGCACCAGCCTCCCCACAGATGCGATACTTGCGACTGTCCATGCCAGCTGCCCCAACCCACCGCTGGTCTGGCTGAGCCTTGCACAGCTTCAGCAGACTGTGGCCTGTGAGGGAAAGAGAGAGACAGAGAGAGCAGGGTAAGAGGGATGTGGTCTGTGAGAAGGAGAGCAGGGTGAGAAGTGATCTGTGAGAGGAAGAGCAGGGTGAGAAGTGGTCTGTGAGAGGGAGAGCAGGGGTGAGAAGTGGTCTGTGAGAGGGAGAGCAGGGTGAGAAGTGGTCTGTGAGAGGGAGAGCAGGGTGAGAAGTGGTCTGTGAGAGAGAGAGAGAGAGAGAGAGAGAGAGAGAGAGAGAGGGAGAGGAGAGAGAGAGAGAGAGAGAGAGAGAGAGAGAGGAGAGAGAGAGAGAGAGAGAGAGAGAGAGAGAGAGAGCAGGGTGAGAAGTGGTCTGTGAGAGGGAGAGCAGGGTGAGAAGTGGTCTGTGAGAGGGAGAGCAGGGTGAGAAGTGGTTTGTGAGAGGGAGAGCAGGGTGAGAAGGAAGTTTCCAAGCCTCATTCCCTGTCATAACAAACAGTGTTTAAATGCCATGCCTCACTTCCTGTCATAACAAACATAATCTCTCTATGTCACTTCCCATCACAACAGACACAGTGTCTCCATGCCTCACCTTCCTTCCCCTCCACATACACGTCACCCCCTGCGCCACCCACTTCCCTGAGAAGACCTAATACAGTGGGACATGAGAGATACAAGAGGACATGGAAGGAAGATAAAAAAAGATAGTTACACAAGGAATATGAAAATGAACAGCTTTCCCATCCAGTCCATAGAATGGGATGGGAAAGTACAGAGAATACATCAATCTTTTTAAGGGTTAAACACCATGAGATGCAAAGACAGGACACCACAAGTATAGGTCCCCCTCCCATACATTACAACTAGATAAATACAACTACATAAACACACACACACACACACACACACACACACACACACACACAAGGTTTCAAGACACTTGTCCTTCAATTTTTGACTATCGCTTTGGACCCTTTTATGGGACTGGCATTTCAGTAGCCATTTTTTTTTATTGAATTTTTGTTGCCCTTGGCCAGTGTCCCTCCTACATAAAACACACACACACACACACACACACACACACACACACACACACACACACACACACAAAAGGGGATCTATTCATGGCATACACTGGAACTCCCTGTCTGCTTCTGTATTTCCTCCTTCCTATGAATTGAACTCTTTCAAGACAAAGGTTTTAAAACATTTATCCACTCATTCTGACCTTTCTTTTGAGACTGGCACCTCAGTGGTCTTTTTTTCACTATTTATTCCCCTTGGCCTGTGTCTCTCTTACATAAAATAAATAAATAAATAAAATAAAATACATTAATGCAAGGAATGGAAATACTGGACTGGGCAGATACTATGCACTGTGATAGTGTACACTGTGACTGGCTCATGACAGCTGCTGGCCTGCCTGTTTCACATGGCCAGGGGAGTGAAGCAAGGCAGCTGGTGAGACTGTTCAGGGGTGCAGGGAGACAAAACTTCATGGTTAGGTTTGGAAGTTGAAATATAACGTCAGACTTCATTTAAAATTAAAATTTACTCATGAAAATGGCATCAAACTATCATACTGTGTTCTGCAACTGGCCAGGCTCAGTTTTACAAGAGTAAGGGTTGATGCCACATACCTTGCTGTCACCAGTCAATAAACACTTCATACACAGTCATGCTGTTCCGAGGGGAATGATAGAGGGGAGTAGAAGAAAAAGACCAGGGGAGATATACATGGAAAGTTTGGTGAAGCTGACAAGTGCAAGGATGACAGCAGTGCAGATGATACAAGCTACATAAGACAGACACGAGTAGAGGTCCATAGTTGCTAATGTACTGGAGGATAAGACACTGCAGTAAGGTAAGGTAAGGTAAGGCAAGCCATTGATGCATGACAGTTCGAGTGACTTGTTACGGAGCATCCACATGGGTGAACCTTCCGAGTTAACCCAAGTGGTTATAGTGTGGTGTTCAACTGTACTACTTTTGTGTCATGAGACAGGCATCATGTGTGGCTGTGATATTTAAGGAGTCAGACACCTACCACTGATTGACAAGTAAAAGAATGGTGAAGGCAGCCATTCCAGTTTATCAGAACCTTTTTCTCCATTGAAATTCATCCAAGTAGCTTTCAAAGAAAACATTACTAATTCCTTGGATCCCACACATTACTTTTAACTTATGCTTGGCCTTTCTCCAGTAAAATACAGATAAACTGATTTTTTAAAGAATCCAGCATTTATTTTTCCTGTGCACATACATTACCTGCCCATAATAACATTCCACTGTGCTATATATGCCAGGCTGCCTCACTCACCTGGCATGGCAGCACTGTAGAAGAGATGCAGCGCTGGCAACTCATACCACCAGGATGCAGGACCCAGCCAGGAGGGACCCACATTCTCCATCACTGCCCAAAATTTCTTCTTCCCCTTCCCAGCAACACAAAATCTCTTCCTCTTGCCAGCAACACAAAATCTCTTCCTCCTCCTGTACAGCAATACAAAACTTTCTCCTCCTCCTCCTCCTCCTGTAATACCACCTTAGTTAATAAGATCCTAATTTTAAGCGTATATTTATCACATTTTATTTTTTATTCAGTACAATATAAATTTAGTCCTAACTGGATTATTAATAAACCATTTATGATTATTATTTGTCAATGCATCAGTGTAGCATCAAAACATTACTACACCCTGCCTGCTCATGTTTGTTTGTTATCAACAAGGAACACAAGTCAGTCCTTTGCTCTGCCAAACATTACTTCCATGGACTGCCATACCTGCACATTTGACAGAGAGAGAGAGAGAGAGAGAGAGAGAGAGAGAGAGAGAGAGAGAGAGAGAGAGAGAGAGAGAGAGAGAGAGAGAGAGAGAGAGAGAGAGAGAGAGAGAGAGAGAGAGAGAGAGAGAGAGAGTGAATTAGGTTAGTTTAGAAAGCCAAATTCCTGTGATTTTTGCTTCTCCATACGAAAAATTTAATTTATTTTTCGTGGCTGTTAGACGGTTCATGTTTCTAATAATACTGTTGTGCCCACCCCTCACTCGGGGCGGGCGTGTTATCCACACGGGCACAGGTCAAGAAACTAGAGCAGCGGGGCCTCAAATAAGTCACACTATAAACGCCGGGACAACACACACACACACACACACGAGGCCGGGGCACAGCCGGGGCACAAGGGAAAACACGGGCACTATTTCCTAGGTTTATCGACAAATCCTCTGCAAGTACACTGCTTTAGAAGTTTACAGGGGCACCACAAGCCTCCCAGGGCACGACAGGCACTCAACAGGCAGGGAAACACTTCCAAAACAGGCAGGCACACGCTGGCCTCCTCTCTGGCCACGCGTCTCCCCTCTCTCCCTGTTCCCGCCTCTCCCAGTCTGCCACCTCCACAGTGCTGCCACCCGCACCCATACCCCTGGTGTAACAATACCGAAAAAAAGAGATTGAGACATGTGTCTGTAAGAGTACTACTTACTCTGACAGCTTCCCTTGCGTCCTTATGTCCTGATAGACGGATGCCTGGAAAAGACACAATCCTCTTTTCTTGTGACCAGTTTTGCCTTGTACCGCCTCTCAGGCCATCCAGTCCTTGCTTCTCAAGTTCAGCTTCTTGTAGGGAAGATTAGTTCATTCAGCGGCGCTTCCTTCATGTTTCTCTTCATTACTGTGTTCCTTGTGTCTTCTCTTTCACTATCTATATAATATGTTTATCTCTCCCAGTGTTTCCCTCCTCACGGCCTCTCAGTCAGGTGATGACGTAAACAAACATTACAGCTGATCGCTGGCACGTGCAAGGGACACAGGAAACCTGCATTTTTCACCCATGACTCGTGTATTTATTGGATCAGACCGTTTTAAAGACGGCATTAAATTATTTATACAACTTGGTCTCCCACAGGTTAATGTACGCTCTGCACCACGCTCTGTATATTGTCACTCTGCCCTTCATTTATTATATATTTTTTATTTTTTTCATCCTAATTTGTTCTGTATTATATTCTATTATGTATTTATTTATTCGTTTCTATTTTCTACTTTGTCCCTCATAATTTGTTCTGTATTATATTTCATTTGGTCTCTCTCTCTCTCTCTCTCTCTCTCTCTCTCTCTCTCTCTCTCTCTCTCTCTCTCTCTCTCTCAAGAGATAAAAATAGATAAATTAAACAAATTCCTTATTAATTAACATATATTTGTGTGTTTCTTTTCTTTATGATTAAAAATATTTGAAACTTTTGCCTGGGAAATAAATCATTACGAAAACAAACAAGATAGAAAGTAAAGCAAGTTACAAAAATAGGAAATTGATTAAAAAGTTTACAGTTTCTTGAGAATAATATTGAAGTGACATTAGCATTTTCATCTGACAGATACACTGGGTTCAGTTAAGTTAGGCTAGGCTAGATTAGGCTAAATTAGGCTTACAAAACTTTCGTTTTTTAATTTAATTGGTCATTAATTTTATATATAAAATTATTTTATTTATTAATTTTACGTAGGAGAGTCACTGATCAATGGCAACGAGAGGCATAGAGTTAACTCTT
>NW_026973672.1:222500-227500 GCF_035594125.1 Scylla paramamosain
TTCAACTTTCATGCGGGGAGGATGTGCGCCGATGATGGAATCTGCCAGGAGACTCTACTATGGAGTGTAGTTGCTCTGTGTGCAGCAAAAAAGAAACTTTTGAGGAGGAAGAAACGTAGAGTCTTGTGGTGTAAGCAATGGCTTTCTCGGCGACATCTGAAGGGAAGCTTCAATCAAATATTTATGGAGCTACAGGTCGAAAATCCAACAGACTTCGAAAATTACACAAGAATGCCAATCCCTGCATTCTATAAATTGCTGACAAAAATTGAACCCTACATTTGTAAGCAGGACACCAGCTTTCGGGACAGCATATCACCAGGAGCTCGTCTGGTGGTGGAGATTGGAGAGCCATCGGCGCTGGAGCGGAGCGTGACCGGACGTCCTGTCGCTCTGACTGGTCATGCATCACTGAGCTGCAATTTGAAAATCGAGCCGACCCAGCAACACGTTGGTGATGCGCTTTCGTGTTGAAAAACGACTTTTTCAACACATCCATTCAACACGATGCGCATCATGATACATAATGTGTACGGGGCTTAACGAAGGAGGTGCTGCTGGGAGCGAGGAAGACAAGCCGGGGCACACACAGCACCCGGGGTGGATGGCATAACGTATTCCATGGTGAATGCAGTGTGTAATGTTGCGGGGAGCCACTCTTACACCTGTACAACATGTCCCTATCACAGGGAACACTCCCTGAAGCATGGAAGACACCAAACATTGTCCCCATACCAAAACCAGGTGAGGGACACAAGTACCGCCCGCTCAGCCTTACCTCAACGATATGCAAAATGATGGAAAGAATACTGCTCACTCGCCTTACCTACAAAACGGGGCGCCTACATTTTAGTGTGAACGGTTTTGTTAAACACAGAAGTACTGCCAACTGCCTCTCCAACTACTTCTCTTATCATCAAGCCAAGACAGTAGTGTTCCTCCACATTGAAAAGGCTTTTGACAGAGCTCAGCCCCTGACCATCCTCCGTGACCTCACCAAGCTCGGGGTGAAAGGTACACTACTATCCACTCCGCCTACCAAGCTGAGACTGCAGGGCCACGATTTAGATTGGGTGGCCACCCATCGATATCTTGGCGTCATGGTCACCTGCAAAGCTGAGATTCAGCATTTGAAGGGCAAGTGCCGGGTCAGAAACAAGGTGAGCGGTGGGCCGGAGGGACACAGTCTTGAACACTACCTGAGGGAGTGTGCTCGTCCCTCACACCTCAGAAAACAGTGGCCCACACCTTCACCTACACTACCCGAACTGGCAAAACACTTTATTGCGATTCTGCCACAAACATTAAGGGAATACCACACATTTTGTGCAATCCAATGAACAAGCACGTTTGTGATAGTGCAGTAACGAATGGTGCCTCAAATAAAACTAGTGCCTACAAAGGCTGTGATTTTACATTTAATTTATTTATGTAATCAAACATCATCCTGATAAGACTGTCCATCAGGGACCAACACTCTTTTTCACAAATTATATTGTATTTTTTTGTGAATAAAAGCATTAAATCTCTCTCTCTCTCTCTCTCTCTCTCTCTCTCTCTCTCTCTCTCTCTCTCTCTCTCTCTCTCTCCCATACGCGCCCACACCTATCCCGCCCCTTTAAAACACCACATTTCCTTCTTTACGCGCCAAAGTCCATGAGAGTTTTGCAACTTGAAAATGGTGTTTTTTTTTTTTTTTAAAGGGGCTGTTTGAGGTGTGTGCGTGTGTGTGTGTGTGTGTGTGTGTGTGTGTTGTTACTACTATTACTACTACTACTACTACTACTACTGCTACTACTACTACTACTACTACTACTACTACTATCAATGGCACTTAAATCTTACCAAAAAATTAAACAAAATAAAGAAATAATAATAATAACAGACGTAAAGAGACAAAGAAAACATATATACGAGAGAGAGAGAGAGAGAGAGAGAGAGAGAGAGAGAGAGAGAGAGAGAGAGAGAGAATCTATCAGGGTAATGGGTAATGGATCTCTCTCTCTCTCTCTCTCTCTCTCTCTCTCTCTCTCTCTCTCTCTCTCTCTCTCTCTCTCTCTCTCTCTCTCTCTGTTTTCCTTAGTTCTCTCTTACATAAACCTGACATATATTTACTAAAGTTAACCCAACCTAACCTTACCTAACGTAGCTTCACCTAACGTAGCCTAACCTAGCCTAGCCTAAACTAGTCTATTAATATTACTATTATTACAAACACCAAGGAAAGCGATAAAGGAAACTTACAGACAGTGATAATACGAATAAAAAAAATAAAAAAGCAACAAACAAAAGAAAATAAAGGAGAAGAAAAGAATATATACAAAATTTTTCAAACTTATCCCCCAAAATTTTCCTGACGAATAAATAAACATGAATAGGGAAAATAAAAAGAGGAAAAAATTACAATTTCCAACCATATAGATAACCATAGAAGATATATACAGCCATACATACATACATACAGACAGACAGACAGACAGACAGACAGACAGACAGACAGACAGACACGAAAATAGGCAGGAAATAGTTACCCCCCAAAATAACTTATAGAAAACGTGGAATAGAAGGAAACGAGAATAAATAATAACAACACATGGATAAACGGAAGAAAAAGCAAATAAAGAAGAAAAGAACGATTTACATAAGAGAGAGAGAGAGAGAGAGAGAGAGAGAGAGAGAGAGAGAGAGAGAGAGAGAGAGAGAGAGAGAGAGAATAGATATGCAAAACGAGACTGAATTACAATAACTTAATCAATTTGTACAAGGACAGGTAAATTACAGGTGTGGCTGAAGGGGAGGGGGGAGGGGGATTTGCGGGTAAGGGGGGTGCAGGAAGAAGACTTGGGGGGGTATAGGGAAGAATCTGTTAATTTTCTACAAGTTTTGATTTATTCGTTCGGTTTTGTTGTTGTTGTTGTTGTTGTTGTTGTTGTTGTTGTTAAACATGGCAGAATTGTAATAAAAGAATTGTGTTTTTTTTTCTTCCTTCTCTCCTTCCCTCGTTCGTTCGTTTGTTCATTCATTCTCTTATTCATTCTTCCATTCATTCATTTATTCATGCATTCTCTTCCTCAAATTTCTTTTTTTTTATTTCCTTCCTTCTTCCTTCCTTCCTTCCTTCTTCCTTCCTTCCTTCCTTCCTTCCATCTCTTCAATCCTTTCTTCTCTCCTTTCCTCCCTACCTTTCTTTCCCTCCACACACACACACACACACACACACACACACACACACACACACACACACACACACAGTACTCGATGGGCAGCGGGGAAAAGGGACACATTATCGTTAATATCACATTACATTGAGCTGCTCCGATAACCCGAGAGGAAAGAGGAACCAATGCGTTAGGCCAGACACCCACAGAGAGAGAGAGAGAGAGAGAGCAAGCTTCCTCACTTCCCTCACTTCAACAGCCATGCATCACCAGACTCAGAATTGTCCAGCACTTCAGCCAGTTTGTCTCTCCCACCTCCTCTCTTGGACCTGCCAATGAAGGGTCTGCTGGGCTGTGTAAGGGCGAGGTGTGCTGCGAGGCAAGTGCTTATCATACAAACTAGCTTGCATTAACAGTCATTGCCACCTCATCTACGTCTGTGATGGAGGTGGTGGTGGTGGTGCTGCGGGTGGTGGTGCTGGTGCTAGTGGTGGTGGTGGTTGTGATGGTGGTGGTGGTTGTGATGGTGGGTAGGTGGGTGGGTGGTCTCTCTCTCTCTCTCTCTCTCTCTCTCTCTCTCTCTCTCTCTCTCTCTCTCTCTCCCTTCCCCCACTAACCTTCTCCCCCTCCTCCCTCTCTAGCCCTCCCTAACTCCTCTCCCTCTCCCTCTTCCTCCCACTAATCCCCCTCCTCCTCCTCCTCCTCCTCCTCCCTGGAGGAGGAGGAGGAGGAAGAGGAGTCCGATTGAGTCTTCCTCGGCAATATTTTTTCTTGTCTCTCATCAAGTGAACGAACGTAACAATTAAACATTTAATTTTGTCACGATGCGCACTGGAGACAAAATGATCGGACCTTTACAACACGCATGTACATCTTGCTTCAAGTGGACAGGACGGTCACCAAAATGCGGCGCCCGTACCAATCTCTCTCTCTCTCTCTCTCCTCTATTCCTCATTTCCTTCTCTTCCTCCTCCACCTCCTCCATTGCTCATTTCCTCCTCCTCCTACTGCTACTACTACTACCACTGCAACATGCCTGGAAATGTCCGCAAAACCCTGGAAATTGAGAGAAATGTCGAGGAAGAGACACGGGCAGCCAGGAGGGAAGGCTTTGGTCTGGCTCTGATGACGTCACGTTTATTGGAGGCATTTCGGGGTTATGTAAATATTTGTGAGGTTAATTCTTTCTCCTTCTCGTCTAAGTCTGGAAACACTCTGAAGTTTAACTAAATATTGATGTACGGAGAGGGAGGGAGGCAGGGAGAGTGTTCGGCTCGGCCCGTATATTTACGTTACGTAATTCATTTTGAAAATCGCAAGACGCCCTCACTAGAATGCACAATATTTTCCGACTCGCCTCATATTTTAAGTAATACTCAAAATATAATAAGATTTCCGAACCCAGTAATAATAACGAAATTTCCGATAAACGATGTGTAATTTTTACGAACGGCTCCACAAAAAACTCATAATATCGTGAAAGAAAACACAGCCTGACTAGATTATATTGAATATCCTGAATACATTTTTTTTTTTACTTTTCAGCTAAATAAAGAAAACAAATTCCTCTCCGAATAATGAAATTAAGTTTTCATATTCGGCGTTGGACGTATTTTAAAATTAAACATACTGTACTGGATGTTATTACTCGGGACACGTTTCTTATATTTTTTAAGTGTTAAATCAAATACTAAAACAATCCTAGGCGATCTAACAACAAAAAAGTTAAAATCAATACGATGCCGAAAATGTATTTTACCCACAAACAAAAACACAGCTACAGCAGACCTTGTTGTATATTTTAACATGCTATATTTTTGTATTAATAAATTCAATATCAAA
>NW_026973672.1:245000-257500 GCF_035594125.1 Scylla paramamosain
TCTTTTCTTTTTTTCTTTTTTGGAGAGACAATAAACATTTTTTCTTTCCTGATTTTTTCCCTTGGTCTGTTTTCCTTGTAGTACACCAAGAGCGAGAGAGAGAGAGAGAGAGAGAGAGAGAGAGAGAGAGAGAGAGAGAGAGAGAGAGAGAGAGAGAGAGAGAGAGAGAGAGAGAGAGAGAGAGAGAGAGAGAGAGAGAGAGAGGACAAAACAAGTGAAAGCAGGATGATAATACTTGACAGAATTCTACGTAACTGCAACACTACTGAGATTAGATGAGTTTTCCCTCCTCTGCCAGATATTACGTAGTCACATATTACTAAAAAGGCGGAAACTCTCTCTCTCTCTCTCTCTCTCTCTCTCTCTCTCTCTCTCTCTCTCTCTCTCTCTCTCTCTCTCTCTCTCTCTTACTCGTGAACCTGCTAATCCTTTCCCATTTCCTCCTTTCTCTATTTTTCCCCCAGCAAGGGCAAGTGAAGCCCAGCTGGATCCCTTCAGGGTTTCCTAATCCTTCCGCCAACTCTAACATATTGTCTTACTAGGAATGGTTCAAAAATTATCTCCTTAGCCTTACCACCTACCTATCGTCTCTCTCTCTCTCTCTCTCTCTCTCTCTCTCTCTCTCTCTCTCTCTCTCTCTCTCTCTCTCTCTCTCACACACCATTGTCATTTACTCATATGCCAGACTTACTCCCAATTATCCTTTCCAAATTACGTTTTCTCCCAGCAAAGACATGATATCCCTCCAAAGATTAGCAGACATTCCTCTCTCTCTCTCTCTCTCTCTCTCTCTCTCTCTCTCTCTCTCTCTCTCTCTCTCTCTCTCTCTATCTATCTATCTATCTATCTATCTGTCTAGGCCGTTTCCACCATCTTTACTTCCCAGTCTCACTCGTTCTTCGAGAGGATTAGGAGGAAGAGGAGGAGAAAGAGGAGGAGGAAGAAAATTGTGATAGAGGAGGAACACAGAAGGGGGGAGAAGATAAGGAAGCATAAAGAAGAAATGATAAAGGTGAATGAAATAAAGAAAAAAAATGTTAGGAAAGGATAGGAGGATAAGATGAACAAAAAGAGTAAGAAAGGGAAGGAGAAATATATAATACGATAAAAGTTGAGGAAGGAAGAGAAAAGAAAAAAAAAAACAAGGGCAACGTAAGCAGGAAGAAAAGGAAGAGAGAAAAAGAGAGTGGAAGAAAAACGAGAGATAAGAAGGGGGTGGAGAGAGAGAGAGAGAGAGAGAGAGAGAGAGAGAGAGAGAGAGAGAGAGAGAGAGAGAGAGAGAGAGAGAGCGAGAGAGAGAGAGAGAGAGAGAGAGAGGAGAAGGGGGGACAGACGGGAGATAGAAAGCGGGTAAGGAAGGAAGGAAAGAGATAAACCATGATAAATACAACAAAAGAAAAATAATAAATAAAAAAAAGGAAGACAGCAGAAGAACGGAGGAGAGCGAAGGACAAAACTGGGATGACGATTTTAGCTATTTTTTAGAAGAGTCGAGGAGGAGGAGGAGGAGGAGGAGGAGGAGGAGGAGGAGGAGGAGGAGGAGGAAGAGGAGGAGGAGGAGGAGGGCTGCTCGTTTTGTGGGATTTATTTACTAAGACTCAGAGAAACGAGTGTCTTTCTTTGTAACTCTTTTCTGCCCCCAAGAGATTAATGCTTCCCCAACTCCAAGCCTCTCCCTCCTTTGCCTCCCCTCACCCATCCACAGCCTCAACCTTGAAACCTCCACCAGCCTCTCCCTTCTTAGCCTCCCTCTCATCCACCTACCGCCTCAACCTTGCAACCTCCACCAGCCTCCCCTCACCCATCCACCGTTTCAACCTGCCCACCACTCCATCAGTCCACTCCAGCTGCTAAAAATTACCCACTTCTGAGTCCATTAACCTCTCTTTCTAATCCTTCAGTAACCTCAAAACACTCGAAAGACTCCAATTAAACCCTCTTGACATGTCTTTCGCAGACTTGCAATAAGCTACACCCTTTAAAATTTGCTCTACTTTCCCATCAGAATCCCAATAAACTTCTGGCCAAACCTCACAACTCTCTCCTGGTATCTTCTACACACAAACCCCTAACAAACTTTTCCCTACTTAATCCCTCAAACACTGCCACCCACAACCCTTAGATATCCTCTACAGCTGGCACTCCTCAGCTACTCCACCTCCTCTCAACCTTGTCATCTTTGGGCCCCAGCACTCCAAAACAAGCCGCTTCCCTCATCTCACCACAAACTGGGAACCATTCAACGGTACAATAACATGCTTTTCACAGCCTCACCCTCAACCACTTCTCCTTGAAACTCATATTTAAAACGCCCTTTCTGCTGACACTTTCTTCCTGGCACTCTGAACTTGCTCTATTACTCAGGTCCTGTACTTTTAAGCTCCTACCTCCTGTGTCCAATAAGTTTACCTCACTCCTCCTCGCCTCCACCTCTTAGTCTTCTCGAAAAGTGGCGTGCATTTGTGTGCTATTCTCGTGCTTAGGATAATGAAATGAGAGTGTTAAGTATCTTTCTTTTATAAAATATGGGTGCTATTAATGATGTCTGTATGTATGTACGAATCAAGTGTTTTCATAATACAATAACTTACTATATTTTTTTCTGCATTATTATTATTATTATTATTATTATTATTATATTTTTTGTTGTTGTTTATCTGTTACCGTTGTCGTTGTACTTGTTTGTGTTGGTGGTGGTTGTGAGGTTGCTGAGTTAACGGTGTTGCCATTAGCTATTGTTGTTGTTGTTGTTGTTGTTGTTGTTGTTGTTGTTGTGTTGGGCATGGTTGTGGTGGTGTTGCTGAGTTAACAATGCTGCCATTAACTGTTGTTGCTGCTGCTGCTGTTGTTTAAATTGTTTTTTTTACCACCATCATCGTAATCATCGTTTCCTTACATTGTCCTTTCATCATTATTAGCGAGAGAGAGAGAGAGAGAGAGAGAGAGAGAGAGAGAGAGAGAGAGAGAGAGAGAGAGAGAGAGAGAGAGAGAGAGAGAGAGAGAGAGAGAGAGAGAGAGAGCAAGAAACAAATTAACTGCTGAAAGATATAAACAGAAAGAGATAAAAGAACGAAAAAAGCACACGGAAAAATAAAAAAAATCAGATCAAATAAAACACTAACATACAGACCAATCGGCACCCCCCCCCCGACACACACACACACACACACACACACAATGCTCGGCAGCGCCACTAACCAGTCGACTCAGAACTCATACCTGCATTATTGAAACTGCATCCGGTATCAGCTAACCAATCAAGGCGGTACTTTGTTTAATAAAGTGATCAACGAGCCAGGAGGAGGAGGAGGAGGAGGAGGAACATGGGAGCAGGAGGTAAAGAGGAAATGGGTGATCATAACGAGGTAATTTATATCAATGAACTGCCCCACTCTGCATATGTTCATTATTAAAAGCAGAGATAACAGTTGAATAGAAAGGAAGAGAGTGAGAGAGTTCTTCTGCACTCTCTCTCACGTCATACAGGAGAATGGAGGGCTAGTGAATAAAGTAAATGTAGAAGAGAGGTTAGGAATATGTGAGGGTCAGCGGAAGTGAGAGAGCTCTTCTGCTCTTTCCTCCTTACGCCACACTGGAGAATGAAGAGCGAGTGAATAAAGCAAATGTAGAAGAGAGGTTAGGAATATGTGAGGGTTCGCAATTACGAGAGGGAGTAGCGGCGGCATGACGAGGAGGACCACTGAGTAACTAAACACACACAACCCGCGAGTACTCAATGAGGGAGGAATGTCAGGAAATTAAGGATTAATTTTGGGGCGTCGGTGTGTGTGTGCTCTCTCTCTCTCTCTCTCTCTCTCTCTCTCTCTCTCTGCAACAATAGCGCTGATGGCTTTTCATTGTTGATTTAGTTGTTTGCAGGGAGGGACAAAAATTGGGTCAGCCTGCAGGTTTAATGCGCAAGGAGTGGACACGGTAATTACTACACCTGGCATCTCTCACTCAAACTTTTTTTGTCGTGATATCTAATGCTACTCACAAGCGAGAGACAAAGAGACCACGATGTTATTTTCAACTTTTCTGTCCGACTGTCTGTATCTCTCCCTCCTTCACAACACTCATACCTTCAACACTCATAAAGACCTCATACCCGCACCTTTGATCAATTGTCACACAAAGCGGCCCAACCTTCACGTCACAGGCAATACGACAGCTTATTAACATTACCAATCCAGCACAGAGCATTATAATTCCAGGTAAAGCACGCTACTACACGCTGATGACCTGCCACCTGTCACCTGTCAGGTCACCGTGTACTTACCTCCACCGCGCTTCATCTCGTCTTCCTCCATCCCCCCATCCCCAACCCCCGCTATCTCTGTGCCTTTTGCAAACTTTATGAAAATGGATTTCAGTCCAATTTCTAAGTCGTTGGTATACAAGAAAAGAGAGGAGGAGGAGGAGGAGGAGGAGGAGGAGGAGGAGGAGGAGGAGGAGGAGAACAGTAGCATCAGAGAAAGAAGAGGGAGAACGAAAAAGGAGTGAGATGAAGATGACGATATTTATGATTGATGATGATGATGATGATGAAAAACAGGAGGAAGAAGAAGAGGAGGAGGAGAGGGAAAAGGAGAAGGAAAGAATGCCCGGGAAGAAAGTTCATACACCGATTTGATAAGTTTTGATGAATACAAAACCAACTTGTGGGAAGAAAAATGCTCGCGCTCTCTCTCTCTCTCTCTCTCTCTCTCTCTCTCTCTCTCTCTCTCTCTCTCTCTCTCTCTGTACAGACGCATATATGTGGTAATTATTATTATTAGAACAAAAATTACTGAACTACAGGATAATAACAGACATCTGCAGTGAATGAAAAGCGAAGGAAGGTGGAAAGTGGAAAGACGTAAGGAAGAGGAAGGAAAGAAAAGGAATGAAGAGGAGGAGGAAGTGGAAGAAGAGAAAAGGGTCAATAGGAAAAGAGAAAGAGCGGATAGTATGGGGAAAAGAGGAATATGCAAAGGAAAATCAGACGATAAGAGAGAGAGAGAGAGAGAGAGAGAGAGAGAGAGAGAGAGAGAGAGAGAGAGAGAAGTGAGACTGCAAGAGGAATGACGGACGAGTATGGGGAAGAGAAAGGAGCAAGACGTGATGGAAAGTGAGGCGCACGCACACACACACACACACACACACACACACACACACACACACACTCGCAACCCATCAGTAATTTATACACGCGAATGTAATTTCTCTCTCTCTCTCTCTCTCTCTCTCTCTCTCTCTCTCTCTCTCTCTCTCTCTCTCTCTCTCTCTCTCTCTCTCTCTCTCAGTGAAATACAATAACAAATCTTAAGAAAACGAAAAGAGGAAGTCACGAAAACACCTTATCATCATCTAATTCTCCTCCTCCTCCTCCTCCTCCTCCTCCTCCTCCTCCTCCTCCTCCCCCTTCTTTTCTTTCTACTCAGCACTCAGTAATCTCCCATCGTTATTAATCATTTTTTTTTGTTCCTAATCGCTCCATCTCATTTCTTTCTTGGTTTCGCTTCCCTCCATCACTCCCTGCTCAGAATCTCAAAGTCCGGAGCCGCCTCACACCACCTCCTTAAAACATAAAAGCAACACATCGTCCTTGTTCTTACTGACACTGAATAGAAGAGCATGAGAAAGTTTAAGAGAGAGAGAAGAAAAGACGCCAGATATTAATACGATCACTCCCTGGGAACTGAATCTGGCGAGTGACGTGATTCTTGGTTTACTGAAAGAAAGAAATATAAAAAAATATATAAGCAACAGATAAAAAGTCTTCAGAAGTATTGATGAGGGAGAGAACACACACACACACACACACACACACACACACACACACACACACACACACACACACACACACACACACACACACACTGAGAGAGGCGCCGCAAAGTGAATTTATAATTTGGTTCCATTCCTTCCCGTCTCTCAGCGTCCACCGCGCCATGAATGTTTCGTTTAGTTTATGACTTCAACACACACACACACACACACACACACACACACACACACACACACACACACACATATATTCATCCTACCGCCGCCCCCTCCCCCTTCTCCTGGCGTGACATTCTTTTCTTATCTCCTTCCCAAAGTTTAGTTTATTTCAATTTTTACTTGTATTATCTTTGTACTAGATCAGTCCATTACTCTCTCTCTCTCTCTCTCTCTCTCTCTCTCTCTCTCTCTCTCTCTCTCTCTCTCTCTCATCTTTATTTTTCTGGTACCATTTCACCTTGTCTTCATACCCTTCCTCCTCCTCCTTCTCCTCCTACTCCTTCTCTTCCTCTTCCTCCTCCTCCTCCTCCTCCTCCTCCTCCTCCTCCTCCTCCTCCTCCAGCACATCCTCCACGAGAGAGAGCCTGACAATTGCGGAGAGAGAGAGAGAGAGAGAGAGAGAGAGAGAGAGAGAGAGAGAGAGAGAGAGAGAGAGATATTCTCTCTCTCTCTCTCTCTCTCTCTCTCTCTCTCTCTCTCTCTCTCTCTCTCTCTCTCTCTCTCTCTCTCTCTTTTGGCAACAACTTTCCACAAAACCAAAATTCCCGCATCCTGTCTTTTCCTTTTTCCTTTCCTTCTTTTTTTTTATTTATTCCCGTTATCTTGTATTCTCTCAATCTCCACTTTCCTTACTTTTAAAACACTGCATTTCAAAACCTCTCCCTTTTTTTTCCTTCCGTTTCCCAATCTTTAAATACTGTACTACACCATAAAATACCAAACACCACCACCACCACCACCACCACACCACAACCACCACATCACCTCTGTAGTAGGGATCAGATATCCGGGGGGAGGAGTGTGGTAGGAGGACTGGATAAGGGAGGGGGAGAGAGATGTGGTGGAGGAATGGTGATCTGCCACTCCTCCTCCTCCTCCTCCTCCTCCTCCTCCTCCTCTTCCTCCCCTCCCGCCCGTAGTGCCTCAGGCCAGTTAAATATTGCGGTGATCCAACTCTCGTGTGTGTGTATTGCGTGTGTGTGTGTGTGTGTGTGTGTGTGTGTGTGTGTGTGTGTGTGTGTGTGTAGGTATTTCCGTGTTCCTGTCCGTGAACTGGTTGGGTGGGGGCGGGGATGGGGTGAGGCTGGAGATGGGATCGTGTGGTGGTGGGGGGTGGGATGGGGGAGGGGTCATCGCAACTGGGAGTGAGGGTGGGTGAAGGAGGCCCCCCCAATCAACCAGACATGCAGCCTTAGGGGGCAAAACATTTACATTATTATTATTTTTTTTTACTTTTTTTTCTGCCACAGGGATGAACGCACAGATTGAAGAAAATGGGAATAGAAAGGAAGGAAAGAGACCGAAGGAGGAGAGAGAGAGAGAGACAGAGAGAGAGAGAGAGAGAGAGAGAGAGAGAGAGAGAGAGAGAGAGAGAGAGAGAGAGAGAGAGAAAGAGAGAGAGAGAGAAATATGAATCAGTCAGGGAGAGAAAATGATTACCCTTCTTCCTCTCCCCTCTTCCTCCCCCTCCCTCTCTCCCTCTCTCTCCCCTCCCTCTCTCCCTCTCCCTCTTCCAGTATAATAACTCTGGGTAATGGGAATCTCAGGTGGAAAGTCATTTGCACCTGGCGCGGAGAGGCGAAGGGAAACCAGCTGACCTGACACCTAATGAAAATCTTTTTGCCTTCTTAACTCTCTCTCTCTCTCTCTCTCTCTCTCTCTCTCTCTCTCTCTCTCTCTCTCTCTCTCTCTCTCTGTCTGAAGCGGAATTAAATATATATATATATATATATATATATATATATATATATATATATATATATATATATATATATATATATATATATATATATATATATATAGAATTCTAAGGAAGGATGATAAGCTTGTACAAAACAATAAGAAACCAGAGTACTAAAAAGAAGGAAAAGAAATAAGATTAGAAAAAAAGATGAGTTTGCAGGAGAATACCAATCTTTTTTTCTTGTTTTCTCGTTTTTGTTGTTTCGTTTTTTCTTTTGTTTTTTTTTTCAGTTTTCTTTTCCCTTGATGTAAAGTAAAGCACCGTTTCTCGCTTCTTACTTTTCTGCTTTTCCATTTTCTTTTTCGTTTTTCCCTTTTCTTTTTCAAGATAGATATAACTTTTTTACTTTTTCACTTTTTCTCTTTTCCCCTTTTCAAAATAGCCACAATTTTTCCCTTTTTTTGTATTCTTTGCTCTCTTTTTCTTTTTTTAAATAAACATCTCCTTTTCCTTTTTTCATGTTCCCTGTTTTCCTTTCCTTATTTTGAAAATAGAAGCCACTTTTCCCTTTTTCTTTAATTTTTAAGCAGGTACTAGCTTTTCCTTTTCACACCTTTTTAATTTTTTTTTTCAAGAGAAGCTTTTTTTTCTCCCTTTTAGCCTTTCCCCTTTTCAGGACTGGCATCACTTTTCTTCATTTTCATCAGTGTCTATCCATTTTTCCCAATTTCCACTTTTCCTTTCGGTTTTTTCATTTCCTTCAAGATAGACGCCACTTTTTCCATTTCTCCCTTACCTTTTTCCTCTCTTTTTTTCCCCCAGTCCTCGCAAACACACGGTCAAGCTTCAAGAATTTTCAGCAGGGAGGAATAAAGAAGAAATAATGGAAGGCGTTTGTTACGACACTACAGAGGAAGAACGCCGTGGAAGCAATGAAATTCCTCCTTCCCTCCCTCCCTCCCTCTTTCCCTCTCTCCTTCCCTCCTTCCCTCCCTTAACTCTGCATTACCTTTCTGCTTATAATGGAACTTTATATGTAATCTTCTTTTATTCTGATTATGTCATTTTGCCAAGCTCATCTTCCTCTCTCTCTCTCTCTCTCTCTCTCTCTCTCTCTCTCTCTCTCTCTCTCTCTCTCTCTCTCTCTCTCTCTCTCTCTCTCTCTTTCATGTTCTCTCTCCCTCTCTCTCTCTCTTTCATGTTTTTTTTATGTACTCATGTCTAAGTACTTATTTTAGCTAGTTAGCTATTTATCCATTTATTTATCTATCCATACATATATTTAATTACATATCTATTCTGGCATCTATATTTTTATTTTATCTACTGTTTGCCTACGTAATTGAACCAAACTATCAATATTTGTTCTTTATTTGTTTGTGTGCTTGTGTGTTTCTCTCTCTCTCTCTCTCTCTCTCTCTCTCTCTCTCTCTCTCTCTCTCTCTCTCTCTCTCTCTCTCTCTACTTATCAATCTCGCAATAGGTAAATATGTTTTCTCTCCCTTCCTCATTGGTTTCCTCGTATCCTCACCCCCTCGTCCGCCTCCCCTCTTCTTTCTCTCTTTCGTACCTATAGCTCACTCTTCACCCTCCCTCCCCCTCTCCCTCTCCACTCTTCAAAGAAAAGGTTTAACATTATATAACAAACAGGAGAAAAAAAAATACTCGTTCACAACAAAAGGTGAAAGGAGAGTAGCAATCTTTTATAGTATTAGAGACGATGGTTGTACTAGTAGTAGTAGTAGTAGTAGAGGTGCTGGTGGTGGTGGTAGAGGTCGTGGTGGTGGCAGTAGTAGTAGAAGAAGGAGAAGAAGACGAGAAGGAGGAGGAGGAGGAGGAGGAGGAGGAGGAGGAGGAGGAGGAAGAGGAGGAAGAGGAATAGAAGTGAGAGTACGAGGGAGCTGTTTGAAAATAAGATAATAAAACTAGCACGTGTATGAGAGAGAGAGAGAGAGAGAGAGAGAGAGAGAGAGAGAGAGAGAGAGAGAGAGAGAGAGAGAGAGAGAGAGAGAGAGAGACTTGTAAAGGGATTAATGCTATAAGTAGTAAGATGGATAAACAAGATGAAAAGAAACAGTAATCGGGAGAGAGATCAGAGATAATGCGGAAATTAGAGAGAAAAATGTTCCTTGTTATCTCCTCCTCTTCCTCCTCCTTCTCCTCCTCCTCCTCCTCCTCCTCCTCCTCGTAATGCGAAGGAAAGAAGCAACTTGACGTATTAGAGAGGAGAAAAGGACTGTTGTAAGTATGTCTACAATATTAAAAGCTCCAGTACCATGTATGTTCCTTAATTTGAGTTTACCCTTCAAAAAAGAAAACGGGGGAAGAAATAAACATTTACGTGGAGATGGAGAGAGAGACAGGTGGAAATAAATAAATAATCACAATTCTCTCTCTCTCTCTCTCTCTCTCTCTCTCTCTCTCTCTCTCTCTCTCTCTCTCTCTCTTTCCGGCCTCGATCCTGCAAAATACATAGGAATTTAATGCGATGGTAATGGATGCCAGATCGTCTTTCCCTTGTGATCACGTGATGTTTATTTAGTGATGTTAATGTTAAGACCAAGCCCGCCCTGGGAGATTGGACCAGGGCGAGAGAGAGAGAGAGAGAGAGAGAGAGAGAGAGAGAGAGAGAGAGAGAGAGAGAGAGAGAGAGAGAGAGAGAGAGAGAGAGAGAGAGAGAGAGAGAGAGTCAAAGCGGCAGAAAGAACTAATAATTTAAATAAAGAATGGGAACGAAAAGTACAAAAAATAGTACAGAAAGAAACCGATGAATTTTAAAACACTGAAAATAATGAAAGAAAATACAATGATGATGATGATGATAGTGATGGTGATGGTTGGAGATGAGCCCGGCCAGTGTGATAAATAGGAGAACGATATGATAACAGATAAACGGTAAAGGGACAAGAGTGGGTCGATGAAAGGGAAGGGAAGGGAAGGGAAGGGAAAAAGGAAGGGAAAATCTTTCTCTCCCTTATTACGATTCAGGAAGGAGATAGAGATAGTTTGCAACGTATTCCATTTTCCTTCTGCTTCCTTTCTCTCCATTTATCTCTGCCTATCCCTCTTCCTTCATTTGCACTTCGTTGTCAAGTGTTCTCTCCAATCTCTCATCTCTCCTGACGCCTTTTCATTTTCTTCACTGTGTTTTTCTTGTTATTCATTATCCCTGTCTACTCTCTTCTTTCTTCTACCCCTTTTTTTTAAGCATCTCCCTCTTTTCCATCGTCTTCCCTCCTTTTCTTTTATCTTTTCCCATCATCTTTGCCATTTTGTCTTTTTTATCGTCAGTTTTTATTCTCCTTTACTTCTTTCTATTTTTTTTTATTGTATTATTTCATGTACTTTTCTAAGCTTCCGTTTTTCTTTCACATCTTCATCACTATTCTCTTCTCTCACTTCCGTATTCCATCCTTCTCTATCCCTTCTTCCTTAATCCCTTCTACTTTCTTTTTTCCTATCTTCTTCCTATCCTTTCCTTCTCTCCTTCCTTTATCTTGTCTCCTCCACGAAGGAATCCAATAGCGTGTAATCAGAGGAGCGTGGAGGAGCGTTCACTACGGGAGGAAGAGGAAGAGGAGGAGGAGGAGGAGGAGGAGCGGGCACGTACTTCCTCATGCTCCGGTAGAGAGATTACCTCCACATAAGGCATGATCTACTGCAGGAGCTCTCTCTCTCTCTCTCTCTCTCTCTCTCTCTCTCTCTGTGTGTGTGTGTGTGTGTGTGTGTGTGTGTGTGTGTGTGTGTGTGTGTGTGTGTAAATAATAATAATAATAATAATAAACAGTTTATTCTTTAGGCAGTCAACAAACTGAAAATGTACATTGGGGGTGGGGAAATACTTGACATTAATCCTAAAGGTAAGTCAAATCTAGAAGAGACTATTGATTGATGGCTCGCACCATGGTGGGAATCGCACTGAGTCTGTACCGGTCCGTACGTGGCGCCTTTAGGGGCGTTATCTTATTGTGGTGTCTGGTGGCACAGGTAGGGCGAGGCGCGTCAGGCGGCAGCATGTTTCTGAGACGTGGATGATTCAGAAGTCCCCTTCCAAACTTCTCCAGAGCCTCACTGTACCTGGTGGATAGTCTGGACAGCTTCAGGGTGTACAGGGCTTCTTTATAGGTGGTGTATGCAGGGCCAAGGATGTGTGTGTGTGTTGGTTTGTGCGTGAGTTTTACATGATGATATTGATGTCCTTCTTCTTCTTCTTCTTCTTCTTCTTCCTCTTTTTCTTCTTCTTTTATTTTATTTTCTTCTTCTTCTTCTTCTTCTTCCTTACTCAGCTAATCTTCCAATGACCTGTTCTGTCAAAACTTCATTATTGATAGGCGAGGCAGCCATTAGTGGAGGTTATTGAGATTCTAAAGAGTATTATGACTATTATGCTGATATTTCAACATATATCCTGTACCTGCAATACAAAGAACATTCACGAGAAGTCATCAATTCATCATAGTAGTCCTAGTAAGATTCCAAACACACATCTTGCATCATAAATACAAAAAACACCCATAAACTGAACTAATCATATCTTGGTCCTAGCAAGTGCTAACCACAACAAAAGAGTTTCAGAATGCGAGTCTTGAGTGGCGTGGCGTGGCAAGGCGAGGAAGAGGAGTGGCCGTCCATCGCACACCTGGCTGGCATTTGGTGATCGTCTGCTTGAAGTGGCATTTGTCATTCACTGATCGAGGCTTTGTTTTATTCATACGCCGCTGAGACCCGCTCGCAGCCTGTCCCTCCGCCCGACAAGCCGCCCCATGAATATGAAGAAGGCAGAAGTTTTAACAGAACAGGTCATTGGAAGATTAGCTGAGTAAGGAAG
>NW_026973672.1:267500-285000 GCF_035594125.1 Scylla paramamosain
ATGGTTATGCGAGGTCACAACTTCAGGGTTACCAAGACTTTTGGTTGTCTTTAGTATACCAGGGCACTTCAGACTAGCCCGCTTGACACACCGAAAAACTATCTCATCCACTGATTTTGCAACATGCTTCTTAGTGTACATAAAGCCATCCAGGCAGATTTTCTGACCACCTCGATTTGATGTGGTGACCTCAAGCTCAGCTGACATGGTGGAGTAGTAAGTACTGTGCAAAGTAGCTCCAATCAGGCTGTTCCTCACCTCGGTCAGAAACCTCACAAACCACCAACTGCTTCACAGTTCAAAGCAAACTCGTATGGCAGTAAAAGATCTAATTCTCTCTCTCTCTCTCTCTCTCTCTCTCTCTCTGGTAATGATTAATTAAGTAAGGTAATCTGGTAAGATTAATCAAGTTAAGTAAGTAATTAATCAAGTAAGAAGTAAACTGGTCAGACATTTTCACAATCACGAATTATAAGTGAAAAAAAAATATGTGAAAAATAAAGAACAGTACTGTGAATTTTTCGTGGCCAAAACATCCTCCTAAGTTTGCTGCCGTGGCCAAACCGTCCTAGTTTGGTGGCCAATGACCAAAGTGTCCGTAGCCAAAATGTCCGTGGCCAAAATATCCTACATTCGTCGCGGCGCCTTCTTTAGTCTTCTTGTCTGTTGTGGTCTTTCCTGGTCTTATATGGTATGGGTTTGTTTTTGTCTTAGTTTGTTTTGTCTTGTTTTCTTTTGTTTCTGGTATGGTGTGGTGTGGTGTGGTGTGGTGTGGTGTGGTATAGTGTGGCGTTGCTCCTCTTTTGGTCTCCTTGCGCAGTTAATGATAGCGGTAAATTAAGCCGGGCTGGTGCCTCGTCAATGATCTGTTGATAATGGGAATGCGTGTGATATTAAGTGCTTCTCAATAATGGATGTAAAAATAATAATAGTTTCATTGTGCAACTTTGGGGTCCGGACATTACAAAAGCAGAATGTAAATGAATAAATGATAATGCTCAGTAAGTGGGTCTTAAATAATTATAAGCTCATAAGCAGCCTAGGAGTTGGTTAATAAAAAGTTTAATTCGTCTAAAAACGCCGTTATTTGGTTCAAAGCCGCGTTACTCTGCTCACAACAGCTGTACCCGGCTCAGAGGAGAGGTACTCGGCTCACAACAGCGGAATTTGGCTCACAGCAGTTTTTTTTTTTTTTTGTGATGGAGATTTGGTTCTGAGGGGAAGAATTTGGCTCACAACAACAGTAATTGCCTCAGAGGGGAGGAACACGGCTCGCAACAGCTGAAATTGGCTCACTACTGCGGTACTTGGCTCATAATAAGTTTTCATCTTAACATTACCTTTTTTTTTTTCATACAACAGAGCTTTTTTCAGCTAAGTAAGAAATTCAACTTAACACGAGTAAAGATTGTAGATAATTCAACAGGAACGTTATTTTTACATCACAATAAGGAAACGAAGAATCTTTTTTTTTTCCTCAATACGAATAAGAATTGTATACAATTTCCAGCAACACTATTTTACTTCATAATAAGGTAAAAAAAAAAAAGACGCGATTTCCACCCCACTGCTCATCAGGTCCAGGAATCGTACGCAGGTCCCTTATCCCCACGTTTCCACCTCACCTGGGAACACCTGTCCGGCCTGCCCCCTTTTTCACCTGCTCCCCGCCCCACGTGGCCTGATGGACCGGTTAATTAGCGTAAATGGGCGTGTTTGTGTTCCACCGTGGGGGAGGGAATGTTTTGTTTGTTTGTTTGTCAGTGTGTGTGTGTGTGTGTGTGTGTGTGTGTGTGTGTGTGTGTGTGTGTGTGTGTGTGTGTGTGTGTGTGTGTGTGTTACAGTCAAGAAATAAAGTAAGAGATTATGTACTAGTTTGTAATTCTCTCTCTCTCTCTCTCTCTCTCTCTCTCTCTCTCTCTCTCTCTCTCTCTCTCTCTCTCTCTCTCTCTCTCTCTCTCTCTCTCTCCCTTCGGTCTCTTTCCTTCCTTTCTACGCCCATTTTCTTTTCTTCCTTCTTTCCTTCCCGCGTCTTCGTGTGTGTGTGTGTGTGTGTGTGTGTGTGTGTGTGTGTGTGTGTGTGTGTGTGTGTGTGTGTGTGTGTGTGTTTCTATGTACGTCTATTTATGGTGTGAAAGGGTTGATGACTGTGTGCTGTAATTATGAGATTTATCAAGATGAGAGAGGTAGGTGGTGATGGCAGAGAGAGAGAGAGAGAGAGAGAGAGAGAGAGAGAGAGAGAGAGAGAGAGAGAGAGAGAGAGAGAGAGAGAGAGAGAGAGAGAGAGAGAGAGAGAGAGAGAGAGAGAGAGAGAGAGAGAGACTTTGATTTAGTAAGGCGCGAGACCGGATCTTCCCCAGTGATAGTGAGACGGACACCTAACAAGATAGGAGGGGCGGCCATTAGCGGCGGCGCCCACGACTTGAGGATGGTCTCTGACGGGGGACGTGTGGGGGGCGTGGGGGGGCCAGGTCAGTACCGCAAGGAGAGTCATCGCTATCACACACACCACGCCACGATCTCTTTGTTATGAACCCCGCCCCCCCCCACGCCCCCCCACGCCCCCCCACGCCCCAAAGTCCACCCCACCTACGCCAGCGCCCCAGTTACTGCTGACGGAGGGGGAGCAAGAGGAGGAGGTGGTTTAAATTTCGTGGTTTTGGTTTAGTGAATGGAGTACGAGAGAGAGAGAGAGAGAGAGAGAGAGAGAGAGAGAGAGAGAGAGAGAGAGAGAGAGAGAGAGTGATAACTTGTTTTGAAATATACCACCACCACCACCACCACCACCACCTCCTCCTCCTCCTCCTCCTCCCCCTCCTCCATCACACCTGGCGGGAGGAACAGGTGGCAAGGTATTATCCACTAACATCTTCCACCCACCTCCACGCTCCCCCCCCCAGCATACATAAACAGCCCAAATTCAACCCTTTAGTTCCTCTCCTTGCCTCCCTTCATCCTCCCTTTGTCTCGACCCTCAACCCTTTAGACACGAGCATAGAGCATTCACACACACCGGGAATTCTTTATGTGGGTTGATGAGTGGGTTTCGATAACAAGAGAGGGTGTTTTGATGCCGTGTGTGGTGTTGTGGTGTGCGTGGTGTGGTGTTTGGTGGTGTCTGGTGTCTTGAAGCGAGATAAATTTAAAACATGACTCTCTCTCTCTCTCTCTCTCTCTCTCTCTCTCTCTCTCTCTCTCTCTCTCTCTCTCTCAAATATTAACTCCTAAAAAGAATCATTGAATTAAGCTGAAAGAGTTATTTTAAGGTCAAAGGAAGAGTGTGAGGTCAGGTCAGGATTAAGCAGGGTCAGCGAGGGTCAGGCAGGGTCAGGGGCAGATCAGTTTGGAACGTTAATAGACAGGGTTAGGTTAATTTGAGTCAAGTTTTCGACGTTTAAAGTTTTCGATATTTAAAGCTTGTTTGTTTATTTTTGTTTGTTTGTTTTGGTGTGTGTGTGTGTGTGTGTGTGTGTGTGTGTGTGTGTGTGTGTGTGTGTGTGTGTGTGTGTGTGTGTGTGTGTGTGGTTATTGTTGTTTGTTTGCTTGCTTGCTTTTTCTTCTTCCCTGCTCTGCTCTGGTGATAAGGGAGGACCACCACCATCACCACCACCACCACGAGCCTTCCTTTCCTGTGCGTGTGCGTGTGTGTGTGTGTGTGTGTGTGTGTGTGTGTGTGTGTGTCGCTTCACTAACACGACGCAAACTCTCGGCAGCAACGCGTGTTTGGCTGTCAAGATTCTAAGGACCATCTTGAGAAGCTTATTGCCACATCTTCACTATTAATGAGTGAGAAAAAAAAACGCCTCTGAGCTTACACGAGTATTTAAGGATATTTTTACGGTTCTAGTGACTGATTAACATTTTTATATTACTAACTGGTGAAACTGTCGAGGGAACCCGCCAAATCATGTGACCTTGAAAAATGGTCGTGGTGGGAGAGCAAAGCCTATTGGAATGCAACCCTGAGACTGAACAGGGCGACTCAAGTACTGCAGTATGCTGGTGGTGGTGGTGGTGGTGGTGGTGGTAGCTGTTGCCTCACCCATAAAATAGAAAAAAATAAGAAAAATAAGACTGAAAAAGTTGAGAAAGGGAAAAAATTAAACAAGAAAAAAAAACTCTGGTACAGTAAAGCAATAAGCCTGCCTACCCTCCCCCCTCTCTCTCTCTCTCTCTCTCTCTCTCTCTCTCTCTCTCTCTCTCTCTCTCTCTCTCTCTCTCTCTCTCTCTCTCTCCACGAACTTTCGGTCCCCAAGTCCCCTGAGGAATGATAAGGATGCTGGCGGAGGGAATGATAAACAGGAAGAAAGAAAGGAACAAAGAAAAGACCATGATAATGAAGACAAGCAGAGAGAGAGAGAGAGAGAGAGAGAGAGAGAGAGAGAGAGAGAGAGAGAGAGAGAGAGAGAGAGAGAGAGAGAGAAAGAGGAGAGCGAAAGACAGTAATAATCTCCACCACCCTCGTTAATGACCCAGCTAATCCCCCTCCTCCCCTCCGCTCCTCCCCTTAATCCACCACCACCACCACCACCACCACCACCACCACCACCTCTTTGTTACCAAGTCCCGTACTCAGAACCGGTTTGTTTTCTCAGCAAGACAATTTTCAAAGCCCACAGGGATAATTAGCCTGATTCTCAAGGGTGTTTCTCCTATTAATAACATAGAAAGCTGATCAGTCTGCCACCACAAACTGTGCACCTCCTGCCTTAGACTCGTCACCCTTGCTGGCCACTTTCCTCCCCCGGTGTGCTCCTCTCTCTCTCTCTCTCTCTCTCTCTCTCTCTCTCTCTCTCTCTCAGGACCATGTTCCAGGGTGAGGTGCGGGAGGAGGCAGGAAATTCGGATCCCCCTACCTCAGCCATGACGCACCGCTGCCTGTCTGCCTCGCCACGCCTCCACTCACCAACCAGCCTTTCTCTTTACTGTGCTGTGCATCTGTTGCCTCGTGTCATACTGTATAGCTCGTGACAATGAGACTCGTAAGGGTCAACCACGGGACTGTTAGTGTTGGTTCTATTCATTCCTGTTGTGTTCAATACATTGCTTTGTGCTTTGTGCTCAGGGTGCCCGGCCGAGGCTCAACACTTACTGCCGCGTGACGTGGCGTCTTGTAGATCTGGTCCAAGATGGCATCCTTAATAACGGCCACACAGCGACAGGTAGCGTCTCTGTGACTGCCTCGACTTCCTGGCCATGCCCCCCAGACTGTCCTGATAGCTAGGCGGGGCTGTGACAGTCGTGGGGCCTCGACACTCCCCCCAAACCAGTCAGGAGAGAGGGACGCACAGCTGAGCAGCGACTCGCAGGTCCCCCGTGACAGCCACACAAAGACAGCGACACCTCTCCCTCAGGAAGGAAGTCCCGTGACTGTGAAGCGTGCGGCGATATTCCCAAACAGATTCCGTGATGAGTTTGGCGGTGAGCGGGGCGTGTGGCGGTCAGGGTCTTCGGAGGGTGACGCAGCAACAACCCTAAGCTGGGGTGACTCGCGTACCTCGTGAGCGTTGGGTCAGGTCTTTTTGAATAAGTAAAGGAGAAAAGATGGGGAGGAGGAAGTGAGGATAGTGGTAAGAATAGGGGGGTGATAAGAAGGGAATTATAAAAGGAGGAAAAGTCACTGGCGCAATTTGAATTTTGGCTACGTTATCAGGGAGGACGTACTAATGGGGACGAGATATGCTCAGGATATATGGCCAAGGCAGACAAGGTTACCCTCAGGGGAAGCAGGGAGACCGCCATCAATCCAGCCAGCCAAACAACACAGCCACAGCCACGGACGCGCGCCGCCCACGCACCCAAGCCCCGGGGCAGAACTCCGCACGAGCCCGGGGCCAGACTAGCCAGGACTTTTTCAAATCCTCTTTTCTCCATATTTACGGCCAAGTGGTGGTGACTCACCCAGCACGTGGATACCCACAAGCTGGCAATCCCTATAGAAAATGGGTGGAGTGTACCCCGTTCTTCCCGGGGCGGGCAGCGGCGGGCGGCGGATTACTGGTGGCGCGTAATGTTGCGGCGCGTCTTCAGTTTTTAATCTCCTCCTCCTCCTCCTCCTCCTCCTCCTCCTCCTCCTCATTCCCTCTCCTCTCAGCTGACCCACGTTTGTATATAAATATCAGATTGTAACTTAATATTTAGTACAGGATTGCAGTCTATTCCATCTATGCAAAATAAATAAATAAATAAAAGATCAGGAGAGTGCGTCTGCTCTTCCAGGAGTCAACGAAGGCTGCGCATTTCAAACTAAAACTTATAACAATGCATCAAAACGTCACGACAATCATTTACAGTAAAGAAATCGTAAAATTAAAAAGAAAATAAAAAAAATGCCCCTTCCTTAAAAATTGAAGTTAATGAAAAAAAAAAAAACTTTCCATTGAAACACACACACACACACACACACACACACACACACACACACACACACACACACACACACACACACACACAGTTAGTTAGTTAGTTGTTTATTGACAAAAGAATCCTTTTACAAAATAAACGAAGAACAAATAATTGTACAAGTACTTTTGTCCATGAAAAGTGACAAACATGCATTTGATGTAGAGGTGATTCTTACATATTATACGTATGTACTCAGTACTTCAAAAATATAGCTACACACTTCCTGTATATAGATATTCTCTTCCATTATGTCATTTATATCGCCAAATCTGAGCATTTGATAACTATTACGTAGATCAGCAGTCATTGTGCACTCTAACAACACATGTTTTTCGGTTTGAACATGAACACCGTCGCATAAACATACTCTCTGCTCAGTTGGCGTTCGACTCCACCTGCCTGTTTCAATTCTTAGATTGTGTGACATTAATCTCAGTCTTGTGAATGCCTCTCGCTGGTAATCGGGCACATACTTATCAGTCTTATAAATATTGTGAACTGTCAGTGTCGGGTTAAAGTCATTCACATATGTCCGGATCTTAGTGGCACTGTTCGGTGTGTTCCTCAAAATATTTCTCAATTTTTCCATGGGGTCATTATCTGATATCAGGGATATTTCTCTATTAAGGAATCTATATCCAGGTGTGTTTTCTCTCCTGCAAAGGTCATACACAATATAAAAAGGTTGTTCCATATCTATGACCTCCAACTTAGATTTTAAGAAGTTTTTCCTCCTTCGCTTTACTAATTCTATTACAGGTAAAATGCCGCTTTCAACCATACATAAATTTATGCTGGTATTTTTTCTCACACCTAATAAACACTTTACTAAACTGTTGTATTGTCTTTCTAAGTTCTTAGTCTTGTTTGTCAGCCACGACTCACAACTGTACAGTAAGGCTGACGTCACGGCAGCATCAAAAACCTTTTTCTTCAATATAAATGGCATTAATGTATTTGCTGCACAAAAAATAGAAAATTTGTTTAGTGTCGCTTCACTCATTGTTTGGTGCATGTTAAGTACATCGTCCATTCCGGCAGTGTCTGTGAACCAGGCACCGAGGTACAAGTACCTGGCAGCATAGTTCACTACCACCTCACCCACCTTTAAGTCATGTTTGTCTCTATCATCACCGTTTACCACAAAAAATTTTGTTTTCTTCTCATTGATAATCATTCCGTATTCACTACAATAACGTAACACGATGTTCATTTTCTTTTCACACATTTCTCTACTTGTTGCAACGATCACTGCGTCATCCATTAACAGCATTGTATGTAAACTTCCTAAGAAATCGTCTGCTGCTATTTCGTTTTTCAGCATCTTTACCATATGGTCAATATACAAAGTAAAAAGCAGACAACTGGTCGGGGCCCCTTGACGAACACCAACAGATGATTCAATGATTGCAGATTTCATAATATTTCTAGTACAGGTATACATAGCTTTAATGGCTCTAATCATTACCTTACCACATCCACGCTCTTTTAAAGCATCTATAAGTTTTCCTCTGGGGACCCGATCGTATGCCTTACTAAAATCTATAAACAGGACATACAGTTTTCTCTTCTTGTACATAACATAGTCACAGAGTAACCTCAAAGCAGTAATCTGTTCAACACAGCCTCTCTGTTTTTGTGCTCCCGCTTGACACTTGTCGATGTTCCACCATAATTTCAATCTATTCAATATCATAGTGTCATAAACTTTAGCTAGAGTATCCATTATAGTGATTCCTCTATAATTACCACAAATCATACGATTACCTGACTTAAATAATACAATTAGCTTGTTGTAACACCATAACAGGGGGTAACATATTTGAGTGAACACTACATTAAACACATTCAAGATAAATAACTTCCATGTTACATCAAACACCTTAATCATGGCCGGGCATAATCCTATATAACTTTACACACACACACACACACACACACACACACACACACACACACACCACCACCACCACCACCACCACCACGACCAATACCACCATCACCATCACCTCGACCAATACCACCACCACCACCTCGACCACCACCACCACCACCACGACCAATACCACCACCACCACCACCACTACCACCACGACCAATACTACCACCACCACCACCTCGATCAATACCACCACCACCACCACCACCACGACCAATACCACCACCACGACCAATACCACCACCACCACCACTACCACCACGACCAATACCAGCACCACCACCATCACTACCACTACCACCACCACCACTACCACCACCACCACTACCACCACCACCACCACCACCACCTTCAAAAGCTAACAAACAGTTCAAGGAGTCTGCTGTAAACGAGGCTGGACATCACCATAAAGAGGAGACACCCTGCACCTGTCACCACTCCAGACCATCTCAATAAATGCGCTGTGAGAAGAACAGTCTTGCCCTTTTGTGAGAGGCATCAACACCCGACTCTGATAAAAACTCAAGAACAACTCAAGGAAAAAAAATCTCCATGTCATTGGCTGCAAAACCCCCTTCACAAGATTCTGCAGGAGACAGGCTTCGTACATGCTAAGGTTGATGGCCGCAAATTCCTGATGGAGAGAGAGAAGCAATGTTGCGGCAGGTACCACTACGTTTTTGCAAGACATATATAAAAGGCATAAAAGTTGAAACAGGCCTCCCCAAACATCGTGTATCTGGCTGAAGCTTTTATATATATATATATATATATATATATATATATATATATATATATATATATATATATATATATATATATATATATATATATATATATACTTAGTGTGGGGAAAAAGTTGAAAATTTATAAATAAATACTACAAATATAATATAAATGAGAGAGAGAGAGAGAGAGAGAGAGAGAGAGAGAGAGAGAGAGAGAGAGAGAGAGAGAGAGAGAGAGAGACTGTTAATTCGATAATTGGCGGGCCAGCTGGTAGCGGTCGTACTCATGGGAATTCCTGAACCTGCCACACCTCTCTCTCTCTCTCTCTCTCTCTCTCTCTCTCTCTCTCTCTCTCTCTCTCATATTTATTTTCCAGCATGGTTTTCAGAAAGTTACAGAATACTCGTGTGTGTGTGTGTGTGTGTGTGTGTGTGTGTGTGTGTGTGTGTCCTGCTGCTCTCTGCTCTGCTTCTCCTCCTCATCATGTTGCTCTGCTCCTCTTCCTGATCTGCTCCTCCTGCAGTCCTGCTCCTCTTCCTTCTCTGCTGCTGTTCCTCCTCCTCCTCCTCCTCTCTCCTCCTCTTCCTGTTCCCTCCTCCTCCTCCTCCTCCTCCTCCTCCTCCTCCTCCTCCTCCTCCTCTTCCTGCTCTGATCTGCTCCTCCTCCTCCTCCTTGGTGTTGTCAGCATGTGTCAATACCAAACTCGTCTGTGCCTCTTCTGGTCCTCGTTCAAAGCGCTACATAGAAGCAAAAGTAATATTTGCACCTCTCAAGTGTGTGTGTGTGTGTGTGTGTGTGTGTGTGTGTGTGTGTGTGTGTGTGTGTGTGTGTGTGTGTGTGTGTGTGTGTGTGTGTGTGTGTGTGTGTATGTGTGTGTGTGTGTGAGAAGACAATGTGTAATGTGCTTCCAACTTTTTCCCATAAAATTGAAACTATTTGAATCTTTCCTCTTTCAACTCTTTACGAAATGGAATTCTTTTTAATTATCTTTTCTTCTCCAATCCTGTTTTTTTTTTTTTAAGAGCTGGAAAGGCTCGCTTCATAAAACATTAATTCATCTTAATTGCTAATACGTAAAGCACACACACACACACACACACACACACACACACACACATGCATGCAAACACGAAAACAAACAGGCATTCATTATCTAGATGAGTTAGGTTAGGAAAAAAAATAATGGCTATTATTATTATGTTTAAACTCTCTCTCTCTCTCTCTCTCTCTCTCTCTCTCTCTCTCTCTCTCTCTCTCTCTCTCTCTCTCTCTCTATTCCTATTTCTATTCTCTCTCTCTCTCCTTCCTACATAAAAAAAAAAAAAAACATTCAGAATGCTGTAAAAATAATAATAATAATAATAAAAAATGCTTCGACACAGAAAAGAGAGAAAATAGGTGGCTAATTTTCTACGTTCTAAACTACGGAACTATTGAAAAGACTGCAGTACTAAACAGTGTGTCTAAAACGTTGAAGGATGATATTACGAGGAAAAACTGTCAAACATTTAAATGCGGCCCTCGGCAAGTAACGGAAAAAAAACAACTTCTTATCACTACACTACAATGTCATAACACCATTTGCTCATTTCTGATTTTAACATGTGAACTTTATATTATAGTTACGTATTATAATGAGGAATAGGCTATGTTACGTGGGGTAACACGACAGCTAGGAAATTGTAGGTTCTTCATAGAAACACGTACGGACTGTGGTTTCTATATTTAGGCAAGGAAAAAAAAAAAAACGAGTAATAGCGTGGCAGACCCTGAGTGCATGGCTACCCCGGAAACATCCGCCAGACTGAGGGTTACAGGGTTGCCAAGCGTACAATAAATGGAGGTACAATATGAAACATGGAAACATCACATATCCACAGGCTATCGCACATCTGGTACATGAAAAAATTGTCAAGCATTTACACGCCCTCGGAGAGTAAAGAAAAAATACCCTTCTTATCACTAGACTACAATGTCACAATACCATTTGTTCATATACAGTGGCCTCAGGATACACTCGCGGTGGCAGAGTGCTGGCTGGCGAGCCTCACTGTGCTGATAACTCGCTCGGTTGTTGACAGCTATGGGCAGCTTATGTCTCGTGGCCACAGAGGTCTCGCATTGTTGTGTTACCGACGTGTATTATATTAAATTATGAGTAAAAGTGTTTTGAATCTTCTCGCTTGAAAGAAAATAATTATTTATTTATTTTATTTATTTATTTATTTTATTTATTTTTTTATATTTTTTTCACGAGACAATTAGCAGCAGAAGCAATGCGTGAAGTCTTTATAAGCATCTATAAGAAAGTTAGCGATAAAAGAATACATTTGTAATTTCTTCCCAATTCGAAGATTAGATGTGGCTGCAGAACAAGATGTCTCAGAGCGACTGGTAATTAGGGAAAGGTGTACCAGGTGGCAGTCAAAGAGTTAAGTAACGGGTGCTCAGGCCAAGGACGAGAAAGAGGCTGGAATTAAAGGCCCATTACAGGAGAAACCCCCAGAGAGTACAGTCAAAATGATTATCCAAGATTACTGAAGAAAAATTGCTTGAAACCTTCCTCTTGAAACCAGTAAAGGGTAACATGTCAGCAGGCAGGGCGTTGTAAAGTCACTACTGCCGCCACCACTGCAATCACCACAACCACTGTCGCTGTGAAGGTAATGGTGGTGCCGATTCTAATGCTACTGATGATAATGGTATGTAATGCTTAAATATTTTGGTAATACGAGAACAGTAATAACAGTAGTAGTAGTAGTAGTAGTAGTAGTAGTAGTAGTAGTAGTAGTAGTAGTAGTGGTGGTGGTGGTGGTGATGGTGGTGGTAGTAGTAGAAAAGAGAGAGAGAGAGAGAGAGAGAGAGAGAGAGAGAGAGAGAGAGAGAGAGAGAGAGAGAGAGAGAGAGAGAGAGAGAGAGAGAGAGAGAGAGAGAGTGTGTGTGTGTGTGTGTGTGTGTGTGTGTGTTTGGGTCAAGAATCGCGTCTGTAGTTAATAATGGTTCACGGTTCTTGGCAAGGTTCTGGGTGGCGTCCTTGCTCTTGTTGATCATTAACATTGTCCCGGTGCAACAAAACAATACTGGGTCCCAAAGGTTTATAAGGCATGGCATCTTGAAACGAAAATCGGCACACAGTGCGATTCTTCTGGGCTCGGCGGCACTGCCAGGCGTATGACACTGAGTTCTGCCGGGCTGATTCTTCCCTCTACGGGCTTCCCTTGGCGCTCCTCGTTCTATAATATTCAAATCGTTTCTTACCGCGTCTTAAAAGTATATATTTATGGTATTATATATCAGTTAGTTGCCTCTTGACGGCAGCGCGACACGTTGGTCGGCTGCGTGGCACTAAAGAGGTCACGGAAAGAGTTGACGCTCAGTGCCCGTGGCTCGCCACATCTCCCAGCCCGAGGAAATTCATAGGAACGACTTGTAATTATGTAGCTTCGCCCTTATAGTTTTTGAAAAAAAAGTACTCCATGTTTTTAGCGAGATTAGTGTTGCGGGGAATGTTGCAGAGTTTTATAGTACAAGCGAACATTAGTTTTATGAGCATTTCGTCGGCTCATCTCCGCGAGGCCCATTAATTCCTCACACAACACAGTCAAGCGGTGAAATTGCAAGAACAGGTGAAGGGTGGAATTCGATCCATCACGTGATCCATTAGCGTCCAGGGCCCAGCGGCAGGTAATCCACTTAGCAGGCAGGCCCACCTCGCACAGGCCGGCATTCAGCGGCGGCTCGGACACAAGGACGCAAGTGTACACAATAGGGCCAGGCATCCATACTATATTTTAGATGTAATTTTACGGAATCTTCATGTATACATCAGTCTGCACTCACATCCTAGCCTGACGATCACCTGACTCAAGGCCCTTGTCATCTGAGTACCTTCCCCTTAGCCTTTTCACTGCGATATGCAATACTTAACAGCACTGTAAGTAATGTATGAAATCTTTATAAGCATCTACAAGAAAAAAAGGGATTAAAAGATTTGATTTTGCAATATCTAGGCAGTATAATTTTTAGAAGTGACTGTAGATCAATAAAAAATGCCTCAGAGTGATTAGTAATAAATGAAAGATGTGCCAAATATCAGTGAAAGAGTTAAGTACCAAATGACTTGCTCCCATTTCGGCCTACAATATAGAATTTTATCTTCTGATGTATCTTTTCCATGCCTGAGAAAACTGAAGGAAAATAAGTTGCATCATAAAATATGCACACTTCTCCTCCCTCTTAAAATTAACTGAACTTAGTAAGCACCAAACATTTTGAGATACACGTACGAAATTTTTTGAAACGCCTCTCCCTGAAGGTCGCAGGAGTGTATTTCGGCAGTGTTCGTTCAAGCAGAAATGATTAACGCCACGCACCATATTCCGGCGGCGTGGCTTTAAAGGTGCGTCAATACTGCCAGACATTCCAGGTTTTCTAATTGACGAACGAATCATTTTCATATCGTGAGAAAATGTTGGGAAACTTTTTTTGGTGGGAGTGTACATCAAAGGGTGTCAGGTTACGTGTTTCTCCTTTCATTACTTTGCTTCCTACTGATATTGCCTTTTTTTATGCGTTTGTTCCTGTCTTAAGGTGTGTCGCTTCAGGGAAAATTAAAATGAAGAGGAAGCTGAAAGAATTACATCATACATTAATTTTTCTTTCGATATTTTGTTACCATAATTTCACACTACTGATAATATCGTATGTCCTTGTGTTTGTTCCTGTTATAAAGTGTATTGCTTAATGGTAAACTGAGCTGATGAGAGAACTTAAGGAATGAAAGTTACATCATAAACACTGCATCAAAGGGTTTAGCATTACTATCCATACTGTTATGATGATAGTATTGCCTTTCCCTGTGTTTGTTCCTGGCATGGTGTTGCATCAAGGTAAATTAAGGGAAAACAGAAGCACAGAGTAACTTGATCAACTATGTACATCGGAAGGTATAAGGCTTTCTCTCTTCTTTTAAATTTTTTTATCCATGTGTCGAACTAGTCATAAAGCTGCCTTCCCTTGTGTTGGTCCCTGATAAAATAATCTGAGGCGAAGAGAACACTAAGAGAGCATAACACTGACTCTCCTTTCAATACTGTATCCCTCATGTCATTGTAATGTTGATAAGGCTTTTTCTTTTCCTGCTTAGGTGATTTTCCAGGGTAAACTGAGGCGAGGACAAAACTAAAGCAAAGAAAATGGCATAATAAAATCTGTACAACGTAGGGTATACTATTAAGAATACAAGAAAATACAAAATATATGAAGTTGCAAGAATCCATCAGATCTAAATGTGGCAGTTCTTTTTTCTTGTTTGAGTACTTTGTTGTCATGGTGTCACTCTAATGATAATATTTACTTCCCGTGTTTGTTTCTGTCAGGGTGTGTTGTTTCACGGTAAACCGAGGAGAAAGAGGAATTTCATAACAGGTACAGTTGCCCCCACTTGTTTTAATGTCACAAAAATAGAGGGAAGGATTTTGTAGAATATGAGCCACGATACATCAAAGAGAACTATATTGATGTTTCTCTTTGCTTAAATTGTTGCCCATAATGACGTTCTGCTACAAATACATGTTTTTTTTTTTTTTTCATTCTGTCTACCATAATATTGAACTTCTGAGAATTATGGTATATGAAAGAGAACTATATTACTTTAAATGTTTCCCCTTACTTTGTCATCCTCAACACCTGCTATTAATGCTACTAATATATGACATTTTTTTAATTGTCTTTGTAACAATGTACTTACACACAGTAAAATTTTACACCTACATCAAGGGAAATAAGGTTATTATTACTTTTCTGCTTTCAATAGTTGCTGCGTACAACTTTTTTCGATAAAATGATGTCACTTATCTTTATTATTTCTTGTATGTTTTTACGTGAGAATATTTAGACAATTTTAAAATACATGCGCCCGAGGGAGCACCATTTTTGCCTTCCTGCTTTTAATAATTAAACGTTACTCATAATAAAACCGTCCTAAAAAACATTACATGACCTAGCGAGTCTTCACAGATCACAATATTTCACGAGAGAAAAACGACAGAAGCACAGAATGTTTAATTTCATAATACTTACATCAAAGGCAATGACATTACTCTGGCCTTTTCTCTTTTCGATACGTGACCCACTAACAATATATACCAACATTAATACAGAATAATCATGGAGCTGGTTCTCATGTAAAATAAAGCTTCATTAATATATTCTCGTTACTATGTCGCCGGGTGGTGGTGATGGGTGAGTGGGTTTGTGTGGGTAGGGAGGAGCCTTCACCTTTACTCTTTTTCCTTTTATGTGGGAGGGACTCTGACCAGGGATACAGAGAGGGAGTGAGGTGACAGTCCCTACAGCAGAGAGCCAGAAAGGATTATACTTAATTGAATTGTCTTGAAACTTTACTGTTATGATGTTATTAGGTGAGGGGAACGCACCATACAACACTGCACCATTGGCAACATTCACCACACCACAATGATATCACACGATGCCATATGTAATAACTGCATCATAGCACCACACCACACCACTCCACTGGAAGCCACATAGCCACAGTGCACACCACACCACATCAAATTAGACCATACAAGGCAGCACACCATACACCACTACACACATATATACACACACACACACGCACTCACAATGCAACGGTTACTATTACTATAACTATAACGACCACAACTTCAGCAACTACTATTACTACTACTACCATCACCACCATAACCACCACCACCAATAAAAATCAAGAAGCGAATCAATAAGCACAAGACCCATTGACACAAATTTCACTGCCCCCCAAATGTCAACCTTCCAAAAACCCTATCTTGTCACATTTCTTTTCCCTCCCTCCTATTTTTCCCCCCACTGGTGCTGCAATCACTCCCCGCCACACTTGAAGCATTGCAGATCGTCGGGTATTCGCGCCGCTATCCTTCACTTCTGCATGCGTGTGAAGCTACTTTTTATTACAGACAGCCCTCGCCTCCCCCGCCCAGCCAGTCCTTCCTTCCTTCTCGCACCAGCGCATTCCTCGCTTACGACATAAATTTTTGGTTCACAAGGATATACGAGCGAGAATATTACATCTTTGGGGATATTTTACCTTTATAAGTCTTGTCAAGTGGCCCGGATTCACTTGTTATTTTTGGTTTATGAGGGTATCTGTTATTCTGTGGTGCATATCATATTCTTTACTCTATGTGATTTTCTTCTTTATATATTACGAGTATCTATTTTGTTTTTATATGCTATTATTATTATTATTTTTTTTTCAGTTTATACACGTTCTCATACAAAGCTTATAATATTATCTTCTTTATGTGTATCTTACGGGATGTACACTCGTAATATCCTCTAGTTTCTGATATACAAATTGTCTATTTTCTCTTAGTTTATATAGGCTTATAAACTATCTTGTGATTTACATACTATCATGCTAGTTTATGTACAACCATCTAGTTTACATCCTATCTTATGACAATCACCTATACAAAACATAAGATTCCCAGAAATTATTTAATCTATACAAGTGTAAAAAATTAAATCAGTGGAAAATAAAGGAGAGAAAAAGATGAAGACTGCAAGGAAACCACCACTACATCAGGACGCCAGTACGTACACTCAGACCAGCAACGCGAGGCACACGAGTCACTGGAACCGTCAGTAGAGTTCGAGGCAAGAAGTTAGGAATATTTCCCCCCTAACGAGCGGGTCCCGGGGCGGCGAGCGGACCCAGGAAGCGGAGGCCAAGATCAATGTTACCTGAAGTTCTCGTGACTCGTTTGGTGATGGGTGGTGGTGGTGGTGGTGGTGGTGGTGGTGGTGGCGGTGGTGGTACTCGTAAGTAATAGAAGTAGTTGTTGGAGGAGGAGGAGGAGAAGTGGAGAGGAGAGGAGAGGAGAAAAAATCAGACGAAAAAAGAAAAGATATAGGAAAGAAAAATGAAAATAAAAAAAATAAAAAAAACAGTAGTAGTAGTAGCAGCAGCAGCTACTACTACTACAACACATACATACAAACAGCATCCCCACACACAACACTAAAAAGTAAAAGCAGAACCATAAAACTCTATTCACACACATCACAATCCCCCTTACAAACAATGCATACATCACAGCAATGCACTTAGTACTTACAGCAGTATACCCTCCCATCCTTCCTCCCAATGAAGCACACAAGACCAGCACAGTAGATTGAGCATAACACCGAGGAGGGACAGGGGTACTTAGATGAGGAAACGAGAAGAGTGAGAGGAAAGTGCAGGGAAGGTGAAAGGAGAGAGGCAAAGAGAGGAAAGGAAAGAGGGAAAGAGGATGTTTGATTTGCAGTTTTGGGGCCACTGAAGAAGTAAGGTTATTGCAACACGCAGGGAGAGGAAAGGGGAAGCACGGATTGGATGGACGGACAGAACTGCAAAGTGAA
>NW_026973672.1:287500-362500 GCF_035594125.1 Scylla paramamosain
TAGTAGTAGTAGTAGTAGTAGTAGTAGTAGTAGTAGTAGTAGTAGTATCAATAATATTAGTAGTCGTGAAGATAGCGGTGGTAATGGTGGTGGTGGTGGTGGTGGTGACGGCAGCGGCGGCGGCAAACCTCCCCCATCATTTTTCTTGCCTCTCATCGTCACACGCTACGCCGCTAATAAAAGGTAATGGATGAACAGCAAACTCGTAGACACATAAAGGCAACCAACTAAATACACCATTACCGCTTCTCTCTCTCTCTCTCTCTCTCTCTCTCTCTCTCTCTCTCTCTCTTAATCTCGAGTACCTTCATCTAATCACGTAAAGCTTTTTATAACTAATTACGTTCAATATTGTATTACTTCATTAATTTCTATATGGCTTCCCTTTTGAAATCTATTAAGAATTATGTCAAGGCAAGTTCTTAAAAGCCTCTACGTTTCGCTCAATTCTAAATTAAAATAGAGTAACAAGTTGTAAGAGGGTTAATTAGTCAGCCTCGTTAATTTTAGAAGAGTATGCAGTGTTTTCTTATCGAGAGAGAGAGAGAGAGAGAGAGAGAGAGAGAGAGAGAGAGAGAGAGAGAGAGAGAGAGAGAGAGAGAGAGAGAGAGAGAGAATAGTATGCAGTGTTTTCTTATCGAGAGAGAGAGAGAGAGAGAGAGAGAGAGAGAGAGAGAGAGAGAGAGAGAGAGAGAGTTCGACTCTTGACCAGCAGGGGCACAGGAAACGCAGGTAACAGTGCAGGTGTTTATTCACAGAAGGTGTGAACAGAAGGGCTGGAGGTAGGGTGATCTCTCGGCGCCAGGCCGCGCGCACTTCCACTTAACACTTATGACTGAAGCCTAGCTCGTTCACTCATACACGTATTCATGCCTCACACAAGTCTCGCTCATTCACTCGTTCACACAACTAGCTAACAACCACACACCTCCCCCGAGACATAAGGAAGATTCCTTATCTTTGTTATGGCTACCGTAACACATGAAACAAAGTTACAATGATTGAAGTACAGAAAACACGGTACATATACACAAAACAAACACAGCGTACAATGAACACGTACGACTAATCGTAGGTGCTACGGTGCCACCGCACCTGCAGTCGTCTCGGCTCCCTACGCTGTCGGCTGCTTCGACGCTCTGGTTGCTCTCGGCCACGGTGTACCCCGTTACCCTGATGCTCCGGGCTGCCGGGATGGTGGTGTTCCTCGTGACCCTGATGCTGAAGCGCTGCACCGCCATGAGCGAGTGTGCTGCTCGACAGGAAGGGGAGCAAGAGGTCTGTGTGGGCGTAGGTGTCTTCTATTACGCCACATCACGCGACCGCTGCCCATCTTGATGAGGTAGTCTCTCCTTCGCCCAACAGCCACGATGACACCCAGGCGATCCCAGAGGCCTGTCGTGTGATCTTGAACGTCGACGTGGCCACCGAGGTGCAGGAGAGGAAGAGTACGGGCGGACGCGTCGTGGCGAAGTTTCGCTTCTCTTCCTCAGTCGCTCTGCCTTGGCGTCGCACTCATCAGCAGCGCGCTGCCACTGCTGAGCGTATGAGCGATGATGAGCCGGGACACAGGACCTCATAGGATGACCGAAGAGGACTTGTGCTGGTGATCGCCCTTCCGCCCTCGGAGTGTTGCGCAGTTCCAGCAACCCGCGAGCGAACGCATCCTCGTCCAGGTGTCCCTGCTGTGTGGTCGTGAGGATCAGCTTCTTCACGGACTTGACCGCTGCCTCGGCGTGACCATTGGAGCGTGGATAATGAGGTGAAGATACACGATGCTCCACCCCCCATCGAGCCAGGAAGCGCCGTACCGATGAAGAAGTGAACTGCGGTCCACCGTCAGTCCTCAGGAGAACAGGCACGCCCGTGTCGGCGAACACACCCCGAAGGACACGAACGAGCTGATCAGCCGATGCTGGACGTGAGCATGCAGACACGTGAGGCCACCCAGACAAGCGATCTACATACACGAGGTATGTACGGCCTGCTGCGTGGAAGTAGTCTGCAGAAACTGACTCAAACACCCTGCTGGGTGTGTCCGTGTCCTGCCAGAGAGGTTCGTTGGCTTGGCTTGGTAGGAGTGGACGGCATAGTGAGCATCCAGAAACGACGTTCTCAACGTCTCTGTCCATACCAGGCCAGTACACCGTTTGTCGGGCCCGTCGCTTGGTGCGCTCCATCCCCTGATGACTGTCATGGAGTCGCTCTAGTGTTTCTCGGCGGAGGCTGTGAGGAATAAAGAAGCCTCGGCCCGTAAACCACCAGGTCGTCGTCTACGGCCAGCAGACTGCGCACCGGCCAGTACGTACGCAAGCGGTGATCGAGGTCGTGGCAATGATCAGGGAAGCCCTCGATGATGACGTTCTTGAGCAAGCAGTACTCCCCGTCTCTTGCTGCTGCGGCACGTACCATTTCCACAGTCTGATCCTGGAGTGGTGGCTAAGCGGACGCCGTCCTCATTGGTGGCAGATAACGCTGAGATGACCGCTGAGTGGAGAGGGTCGAGGTCACCAGAAGTAGCAGCATCCTCTTCCTCCACTGGGTCCTGTACTGGAGCACGTGAGAGGGCGTCGTCTGTCAACTCGATGGCCATGGATCCACCAGCCATTGCACGTAAACCTTCCTTTGCTTCGAAGACGCTGGGAAAGGCCTTGATCACAGCAGCAGCGTGCCCCGCACGCTGCTGTGGCGTTGGGTCGTAGGAATGAGGCCAGCTGATCACTTCTGTGGGCGTAGATAGAGGTGGCTGCGAGGCGGTCGGGTACTTGATGGAGCTGTTGCCGGTGTGCTGTTCTTCCCTGCGTAGCGGTCGGATTTGAGCCGGAAAATCTTCGGGGAGGATTCCGAGAGCGATGGAATCGTACCAGCTAAGCAGCGCCCCCTTCACCTCCTTCACCACGCTCACAACAGTCTCAGCTTCCCTGTCGCCCAGTTGCAAGTGCGACGAGAAAGTTCCTACACAGGTGAGGGGGTGATTACCGGCAGCATAAAGTCCATCACCATCAGCGGGCGCCAAGCTGGAGGGCGGGATTCCAAGGAGTGTTGCCGTGTCGAGGCCAATAACGGTCGTTTCGGCCCCAGAGTCAGGAGTCCACGTAATCTTGTCTCTTCCAGCGGGATGTGTGGCGGTAATGAGCACCTGGGGCGCAGGTCGTGCCGTCACCGTCTTTGTGTATACGCCTGATAAGAGCTGGTATACACTGGCACTGGCTCCCCGCCTCGGGCCTGCACCGCGATGAGGAGAGACAGTTGAGGAACTCCTCGAAAGCTCCTCGTCGTTTCCTCACTGTCTGCTGACATACACTCGCAAAATGCCCTCTTTTCCCGCAGTTACGACACACTTTATCTATTGCCTGGCATCCCCTTTTGTCACTGCGACAATCTTTGCCACAACGATAACAGCCCGTGGGGCTTGAGCCCCCGAAACTGCCCTTCCTGTAGTTCGAGACAGCGTTCACACCATGGCTCGAAGAGTGAGAGCCGCCCCTTAGTACTGCACTACACTGGTTAGCGCTCTCTGATGCTCTGCAAATATCTATGGCGTTTTCAAGGGTGAGTTTCTTGTTTTCCAGCATGCGTTTCAGAGCCACTTCGTCTCGTGTCCCAACGACAATTCTGTCACGCAGCTGATGGTTTATGCACTGGTCGCAAAAGTCACAGAAATTGGCGATTTCCTTAACAGCACATAAAAAGTCGTCAAAACCTTCTTGCGTTTCTTGCACGCGGGAGTAGAAGTCTCTTCTATCCATGATGATGTTGCGCTGGCTTCGCAGGTACTCACACATTGCATCGAGGATGGTTCTTAACTCCGCGTCTCTCGGTAAGCTTATCCCGTAGCGAAGTGTACGGGTCCACTCGTCGTCTAGGACAGCAGCGAGTGCCGCCCTCTGCTCAGCCAGGGAGAGACAGTCTATCCTGGCGAGGGTTACGTATCCTTCAAACTTATGGCGCCACGTGTCGAACTCACGTAAAGATGCTGACGCCGTTAAGTGAGGAATGATGGTGGCGGACGTCGGGAACCTCGCGCCCTGGGTAGACGTGCTGCGGGCTGTGGTTTCGCCTTCATTGCTCGCCGTGGTGCGACTGGGAGCTTGTGTCCCCACTCTCTCCAGCAGCTGGGTTAAACGCTCCTCGCGAGCCTGACTCTGCTCCGACTGTCGCGCTAGCAGAGCCTGACTCTGCTCCGACTGTCGCGCTAGCAGGGCAGCCAGCGCCTCCAACTGCTTCTCCATTCTGCGCCGTACCCACTGCAGCCTTGTCCTGATCCTACTCACTGCGCCATGTTCGACTCTTGACCAGCAGGGGCACAGGAAACGCAGGTAACAGTGCAGGTGTTTATTCACAGAAGGTGTGAACAGAAGGCTGGAGGTAGGTGATCTCTCGGCGCCAGGCCGCGCACTTCCACTTAACACTTATGACTGAAGCCTAGCTCGTTCACTCATACACGTATTCATGCCTCACACAAGTCTCGCTCATTCACTCGTTCACACAACTAGCTAACAACCACACAGAGAGAGAGAGAGAGAGAGAGAGAGAGAGAGAGAGAGAGAGAGAGAGAGAGAGAGAGAGAGAGTATATGCAAGTCCCCAAAATTAAAAAGTCAGTTTAAAGGTTATGAATCTTTTATTAACACAATTACCAAAGTTATTGATGCCAACAAGTTAAGAAAAAAAAAAAAAAGGGTAGCTGGAATCTTTAACAAGGCTATCTATGAACGTCCCTGAAATTACAAAGCCTGTTTCAAAGGTTTAGAGAGAGTTTTTCATTAACAATATTCTCCAAGAGACTTAAGAGGGTTTAGGAATCTGTATTAACAATATTACCCAAGCTATTAAAAGGAAGCGGCAGGAATCTTCCACCAGGCCCGCGTGTTTGTGGGGACAACACATTCTCAGGCGACCGCGGTGTCATTATTACGGTAATGGACAATTTTTACCCTAACTGGCAATCCCTCGCCGCTGGTAGTGATGGTGGTGGGTGGTGGTGCTGCTACCTCCACCACTACTACCAGTAACAAAAACACCCATTCAAAAGTTCACTATTACTGTTGTTTTTGTTTTTAATGTTGTGGTCATGAACAGTGTCAACAAGGATATTATTATTATTATTATTATTATTATTATTATTATTATTAGTTTCGTTGTTGATATAAGTGTTAACATTAAGCGTACACCACCACCACCACCGCCGCCAAAACCACACCATTACCATTATCACCATCACCACCATAACCATTTCAACAGTCTCCCATCACCACCATCATCACCACCGCTATCACCACCACCACCAGCACTGCCTGCCCCTCCAGTCCTCCATTCTGTTCTGCCACCATCACGTTCATTACACATTCTTGTCTCCACAATATCATCATCACGAAATACCACGAGAGAGAGAGAGAGAGAGAGACGAGAGAGAGAGAGAGAGAGAGAGAGAGAGAGAGAGAGTATGTGGCATTATGTTATCACTCCTCACTACCACACACACAAACACACACATTCACATACACACACTGATAACACTATTCCCTCAGCCCCGTGAACTGCTGTCATACCATCGGCAAAACAACACTATGAAGTGTGTGTTTTGTTTTTCTACATCTCCCTTTTATCGCGAGTGGTGAGCGGCGCGCCACACGAAGCATATGAAGCAGGGTTCGCGAAACAGCACAAGGCTCGGGGAAAACACTGCGGCCAGCTTTCAGGCGATTCTATGAAGCTTCCTTTGTCTCGACGCTGTTCAGAGGACCAGGGAGGTGAGTGATGTGCTGTACCCTGGCGTGCGTGATGCGTCGAGACTTGTTTGTGAGGCAGGAAAGTGTGTGATGTATATTCTATGAAGATTTATATAGAGTACTGCATGTTGCACAATAATCTTTAGGCACCGACCCGTGTCTGTGAGGGAAGAGAGTGTGAGAGGTGCAGTATATGACGAACATGTTGTGTACGATCGGTATGATGTTTTACACTGTTACTCGTTAATCCTATGAAGTCTTAACAAGAAAAAGGTGCTTGCGAATTATGTATCAAGAGGTTGCATATTACCAATGTCTTGTTGAAGTATAGTATATGATGATGTGAATACGAATATCATGACTATTAAAAATGGCTATACTTTATCATTATTGTTCATGTGTTATGCGGTGTTCCTCATGATGCTGTGAATGTTTATGTCGGAGTGAAAGGATGAATGACTGTAATAAAGTGCAATGCATCAATGTGTGTATTATGAAGTCTTACATATCATTATGAGGTACTGCATGTTATATTTTGGTGTTTATTAGCGAGGAGGGTGTTGTGTGAGGAATGGAATGAAGATGTGTGTTATGCGTGTCATGAATCGAGTGATGCATTTCATGAAGACAAGAAGAGAGCACCAAAATGTGGTTTTGTTATCTTTTATACAGAATAATACACGAGACTGCGTATATGAGTGTTATTCATATCTGAGAAAGAGAATACTGTTGTTGTTGTTGTTGTTGTTGTTATTGTTGTTGTTGTTGTTGTTGTTGTTGTTGTTGCTGCTGTTGTTTTTGTTCTTGCAGTTGTTCAATTTATGTGATAATTAAAAGCAAAATGCGTGAATGAAAATATTGAGAGCGACTGCGACTAACATTATAATTATTTTCTTTCGTTTTTTTTTTCGTGTGTCTCCGAAATAGAGATGAAAGAAGGCTGCTCAAACATACGCACATACTTGTATCGGAAAAAAAAATCCTGTGGTGAAATGAGGCTGAGACATACATACATACATACATACATACATACATACATACATACATACATACATACAAGCAGATCGAAACAAATAGGTGTAGAGATTGGGAGACAGAGGGACAGTCAGACATAGGCAGATAAATAAAGTTGAAGATAAGGGAGAGAGTACACACACACACACACACACACACACACACACACACACACACACACACACACACACACACACACACACACACAGAGAGAGAGAGAGAGAGAGAGAGAGAGAGAGAGAGAGAGAGAGAGAGAGAGAGAGAGAGAGAGAGAGAGAGAGAGAGAGAGAGAGAGAGAGAGAGAGAGAGGAAACGCTGAGAGAAATAGAAAAGAATCTAAAAGCCTCACACACACACAAACACACACACACACACACACACACACACACACACAGGTAGATACGCTCCAGGAAAAGAGGGAAACAAGAGACGAAGGAGGCAGGTACGAGACAAGAGCACATCAAGTATTGCAGGGGAAGGTGTGGGCGAGGAGCACGGAGGCAAAGTTACCTCACCTTTCATCGATAGAAGAGAGAGAGAGAGAGAGAGAGAGAGAGAGAGAGAGAGAGAGAGAGAGAGAGAGAGAGAGAGAGAGAGAGAGAGAGAGAGAGAGAGAGAGAGAGAAATTCAAGCAAAGAAGTACATATCTTAATAAAAATAACTATGAATAAATAACAAAGTACAAATAATGAAAAAAAGTGAAAGAAAACGTTAATGGGATTGAAAACAGACAGGAATCGTGACTAAAAAAAAAAATAAATAAATAGAAATAAAGACAAAAATACACACAGAGAGGAATAGACACACATAATCAATAAAGAAAATAAGAAAACAAAACCAATAAGAATAATAGTGAAAGACAATTAGACAGACAGACAGACAGACAGATACACACAGACAGAGGAGAGCAGATACATAATCGGTACTGAAAAGAAAAAGGAACAAAAAGGAAAGATTAATCAATGAGAATATAATGAAGAAAGACAAACAGACACACAAACAAACTCATTTCATTCCCCCGCGTCAGATCTTTTAAGACACTCCTCCATCTCCCTGATGACCGTAAGCATGAGTGATGGGGAAGTGAAGTCAAGTGAAATGAGGTATATTTAGATCAAAATGTCTGAAAATAGTTCTTGATTTTATTATATTCAGTACGTGGTGGTGGTGGTGGTGGTGGTGGTGGTGGTAGTAAGAGATACGAAATGTTGGACTAGATGGAAATAATGTGAGATACCAAAGCTAGATTCTTCTATTTCACTTCCATAGAAATTAAAAAAAAAACCGAACATATTTAAATAATACGAAATGTTATAGTAGAACAGAATAGTGTCAAAGAACAATACCCGAGTCTTTATCTGTTTGTCTGTCTCCTACACAAATAATAATAGCGAGGAATTAGGGGCAGCAGGAAGCATTATACTGCATCATAATTACTGCACTCAACAATTCTGGATCCTATTGTTTATCTTCAATACAGACAAAGAGAAGAGAACTATAGGAGGTCGGCAGGGATACCAGAGTTACAGGGAAGACAAGGAAGAGGCGAGGGGTGACGAGAAGAGTCATAAGGCATACAGGGAAAACAGGAAAGACGAAGGGTGAGGACAGAACTCTTACAATACAAAGGAAAATGTGAGACGAGAACTGAAAAAAAAAGATGAAGGAAGACAAGGACAACAGAGACAATAGAGGTAATAGGAACAAGGCCACATGATTTACAAGACAAGAGAAGACAAGAGGCGACGAGAGAAGAGGAGGCCACCAGGGTTACATGAAAAAGGGAAAAGAAGACGAGACAAAATAAACATGAGGAATCAGGATAGGAAATGATAAAAGGCTAATAACCAAAGAAACGTCAAAAGGACAGCAATGTTACAAAAGAAATAAGTGGAATATGGAAGGGGAAACAGAGACAGCAATGTTATAAGGGGAGAGATAGAACGGTTCAAGAGGAAGACAAGGGAAACACGAGGGGAAAAGGACACCAGGTAACAAGGAAAACAAGGCAAATGGCAAGGGGAAACAGGGGAAGCAATGTTAAAAGGGGGTAAGAAAAAGGCACAAAAATAACAAGGTTGCAAAGGGTAGGGAAGGAAGACGAGACAACAGTGTAAGGGGAAACAAGGGATAAACAAGGGAAACAGGCCATTAAAACTACAAGCAAGGAAAAAAAATTAATACAATAAGGCAAGATAAGTGGAAATAACGGGAAAACAAGGGTAGATAAGGAGATAGGGACGGTGTTAAGAGGGGAGAGGGGAGGGTAAGGCGCAGACTGCAAGGTGAACAAGCGAGTTACAAAGGGAGGGGGAGATAAGGGTTGGCAAAGAGGACAGTGCATGAGGGTTGAAAGATAAACAAAGGGAAACAAGAGGAAATAAGGGAGATACGTTATGAAGTTTACAAAGGAGAAAAGAGGAAACCAGGGAAAGGAAAACAAGAGCAGGAAATTTACAAGGTACATAGACAAGAGGAATCAAGGAAGATTACATAGGAAGTCTGCAAAGGAAACAGGGAGAAACAAAGGAAAACAAAGTGAGACAAGGACAAATAATGCAGGCTGTGGAAAAATAGTAAGGAAAGACACAAATAGGAAAAAGCGAGGTAGGGTTTAGTGGCAAGTTAGGGCAGTGGAAAAGAAAAGGAAGAGAAGGGTGACGAGAGAAGATAGAGGGAGATTTAAGGAGAAGATGACGGTCTCAAAAGGCAGGGAGGTCACCAGATGAAGGCAAGAAATATTCAGTACAAAACAAAGAAAAATAAAGGAAAAAAAAGTAGGAAGAGATCAGGAGAAGGTGAGAGTAACAAAGGAAACAGATGAAAGCACCACATAAAAACAAGATAAAAGAAAACAGTTCAAAATAATTACAAGGGAAGACTATTCTATCTATTTCTATATAACAGGCTGGCAATCAAACACGAGGCGGCCCAGACAAAAAGCAGCACGCACACACACACACACACACACACACACACACACACACACACACACACTTAGTCCTTAGCCCTTGGTGGAGAAGAAAATTTAAGGGAAAACAAGGGTGAGGAGAAATTCAGATTCAGGTTTTAGGAACAGGGCAGGGTTACGAAGGACACAAGGCAGGTAGGCAGGTGTGATCAGTGCGAATATTATTTACCTGGTGGATCCACGTAATGCGCAGGTTAATTAGACGAGAGACGATAATGACCCAATCCCAAATTCGATTAAACGCAGGACTTGTACAACTTCACCTTCATTAACGAGGCATTTGCCATGAATTACACTGATCACACCCGCGGCTTCCAGTGAAGGCACGGTAAAGACATAAAAGATAGGTAAATAAATAAATAAATAAGTAAATGTAAATAATTATGTCCACGTGTGTGAAACGTTATCATTGAACCTTGTCCCTAAAAAAGCTACTACTACTACTACTACTACTACTAGTACTACTACTTCGACTTCTACAACTAATAATAATAAAAATAATAATAATACGACTATTACTATTGCTACGACGACGACGACGATTACTACTCCTATTACTTATAACAACAACAACAACAACAACAATAATAGTAATAATAATAACAAAAGGAAGGAAAGGGACGTAAAACTTAACCAACATTCTAGATTTCTCCAGACCAAAACAATTCAATTCCACATCTCTTAAAGGAAGAAAAGAAGAGGAAGAAAAAAACTTAAGGACCGTCAGTATTCCTCCCAACAAAAACACTTCAAACAAATTCATCTCGTTGTTGCTGTTGTTTCATGTGAAAGTGATTACCTTCTGGCTAAAAGGAAAAAAAATATGAAGGGCAAGTGAGAGAAAAAAGCACAACAAAAAATCCTACCAACAAAATAAGTTACAACAATTTCACGTTTCTAATAACACGTTTGTCTAGTTTTTCCATTTGTTGTTTTTGTTGTTGTTGTTGATGTTGTTGTTGCTACTGTTGTTGTTGTTGTCATATGAAAGAAGCTAAATGAAAGAAACAATAGCGATCAGATTTGTGTAAAACCTTTTTTTTTATGATGAATGTGGAATGCAAGAATGAACATTGAAAACTAAATATAATAATAATAATAATAATAATAATAATAATAATAATAATAATAATAATAATAATAATAATAACAGCAACAGCACCAGATCAATAAAAACATTGTGATGCAGAAAGTTACACACTAGACCGACTTCTGGAAACAGCGAGACAAACCGACAGACGGACAAACAAATACTGATAACTGCAAGAAATACATGATAAAAAAACAAATTCCGCGATAACACGAGACAGACAGAGAGACAGACAGACAGACAGACATAGAAAAACAGACAGACGTAAAGAAACACACACACACACACACACACACACACACACACACACACACACACACACACACACACACACACACACACACACACAGAGAGAGAGAGACACGACTCTCTCTCTCTCTCTCTCTCTCTCTCTCTCTCTCACTCCATTACAGAGAGAGAGAGAGAGAGAGAGAGAGAGAGAGAGAGAGAGAGAGAGAGAGAGAGAGAGAGAGAGAGAGAGAGAGAGAGAGAGAGAGAGAGAGAGAGAGACTCGTAAACAAACCCACATAAATATACAAGTTTTCTTTTCTATAAATAAATAAAAAGGCGATAGAGCAAAGCATACAAAAAGTGAGACAGACAAACACAAACAAACAAACAGACAACAACAGAAAATACAAGTGTTTCTCTTTTATTATTTATCTTATCGACGACAACATATATTACAAGCTTTCCTCTACTTGTGTGTGTGTGAGTGAGCTTGCAACTGAAGAAGGATTACCAGAGCATTGCGGGAAGGGCGCTGAATGGTGAGAGAGAGAGAGAGAGAGAGAGAGAGAGAGAGAGAGAGAGAGAGAGAGAGAGAGAGAGAGAGTGTGTGTAGGGGCAGTAGCATTATGTCCTCAACTCTCTCTCTCTCTCTCTCTCTCTCTCTCTCTCTCTCTCTCTCTCTCTCTCTCTCTCTCTCTCTCTCTCTCTCTCGTTATCAGGTACGATTTCTTTCTCCATATGTGGTTTTCTTTTCCTATCACACGATTTCACCTGATCGTTAAATTTTCCAGTCTTTTCTTCTTATCACTCTTCATTATTTGCTGTTGCTTTTCCTAAGATCTTACCCTAACGTTTTTTTTTTTCTTTTCATCTCTGAACTTTTTTTTCATCATTATGTAATTTTGCCTGTCGTACATTTTCTTGTTTTTTCTGTCATTAGAAACTTGTATGTACTTTTTTCTTTTTTTCTTTTTTTTTCCTTTAACGAGTAATTTTTCTTTCAATTTTGTTTCGTGTTTTTCTGTTGTTATTTTTTTCTTTTCTTTCTTTCCTCTCGTAGGTAATTTATTTTTTCGATCTTTTCCCTTTTCGCGTCTTTTTTTTTTTTCCTGTAATTTCGTTTCCTTATATTTTTCCCTCGTCGCTTATCTATCTCGTGTTTTGATGTAGTCCTAATTTACTTTCTTTATTTTCCTCTTCAGAGCCTTTTTTCACCCTTTTGACTTTCCTTTTGCTGGAATTTCGCTTCTTTTCTTTCTTTCCTTCTTTTCTTCCTTCTTTCATGTTTTCTTTAACAGGATTTGGTTTCTTCTTTGTTGCTTTTTTTTTCTTATCATCTTTTCCCAGTAATAAAATAATCTCGTTCTTTTTTTCTCATTCTGCCTTTACAGTGACTTTTTTTTTATCAGTATTTCGTTTTTTTTTCCTTCTTTTCTTTCCTTATCATGGTTAATATTTTTTTTCGAAACCTCACTTTTTTTTTTCTTCGGAGATTTCTTTTCTGGAATTGCGTTTTTTTTATCTGTGTCTAGTAAGTTTTCTTCCTTGATGTCTGGTCTTCTACCTCTCCTTTTTTTTTTTTTTCCTTAGAAGCATTTTTTTTTTCGTCGGATTCCATTTTCTCTTTCCATCTCCTGGTTATCAACTTTTTTTTCCTCTCTCTCTTTTGGGAATAGAAATGTCTTGCTTATTTATTTTTTTTTTTTTGAGTCGCTTTTTACTCCGGCATGTTTCCATTTTTTAGTCTTTTTCACTGGAATTCTATTTTCTTCTTTTTTTACTTTCAAGTCTAGGTTTTTTTTTTTTTAGCCGACTTTCTTTTCGTGGAGTTAAATTGTATCATTCTTTCTTTCTCCCTTTATATACGTTTACCTACGTTTTCCTCTTTTCGAGATCTAATTTTACTTTTCTACTGCACTTTCCTTCTCCAATCTAATTTTCCCTTTGTAGTCTTTTTATTCTGCTATTCACTTGTGTTTAGTTTTCAGTTTTATACATTACTTTTTCTTCACCGAATCACCACAATTTCCTCCACAGTATCTAGTCATTTTCTGCTGAGATTCTCTTCACATTTACACTTTCCACTGAGTATTATTTGAAATTTTAGCCATTATAATATTCAACGTTCTGTTTTTCAGCATTAAGAGCAGCATCCTTCACTTTATACACCAAGAACAACAGTATTTCAGTTTATGATTCAAGGCACGTTAACATTTTCTATATTTCAAAGAACATCCATCTATAACATCCTCTGAACATTCAATAACACACTTATCCTTCAAAAATATCACTTAAGTTTGCACACTGGTACTTTCCATACATTGTTAAGTCTATGGAGGCATTCACCAACACTTTACCATCAGGAACACCGAAAATATACATAGCACGTATCCATTTTATTTAGTTTTAAAGGCACATTTTCATTTTCCATACTTTAAGTTAAAATCCACGGCAGCAGCCTTTAACATTTCACTATTACAAATATAGTTTACATCCTGGAAATACACAAATACTACATAAAAATAAATCAAAACACAAAAACCTCCAACAAAGAACACAAAGAACAACACATCCACTCTCCAACAACAACCAGCAGCAAAATCACACGAGTAACAAAGTATAACAGTCTACCCATAGTGTGTTTATCAAAGTACGGTACGGTACATATAACCATAGCGTGTTTCACCCCCCCCCTCCCCCATTCCCCCCAAGCAAGGCAAGCCCAGCACTCCCCGCCCCGTGACAGCACTAACATCATAAGCAGCACTCGCCCAGCCCCGTCCGCCCCGAGGCTCACGTCAAAATTAACTCCCTGCCAACACTATTTTTTATCTCCCACACCCTAGACTCTTCAATTTGCCATCGATCATATTACACACGCCGCGCCGCTGCTCCCTTTCACGCAAATACCTCACGGGGGAAAAATTATCATCAAAACGTAGCGCACTTTTCACGAGGCGGAGTCTATTAAGTGCGTGTGTATGTGGTGGTGGTGGTGGTGGTGGTGGTGGTGGTGGTTTAGTAACATGTCCACTCTAGACGTAGATAATGGCAAATTTTAAGTGTGATACAATTTTTACACATTATTTCATAGTAGTAGTAGTAGTAGTAGTAGTAATAGTAGTAGTAGTAGTAGTAGTAGTAGTAGTAGTAGTAGTAGTTGAAAAGAAGAGAAAAAGAAGAACAAGAATAAGATCAAGAACAGGATCAAAAAAGGATGATGTTCGTTTCTCTTTTTTTTTTTTTTTTTTTTTTTTTTCCCTTTCTACAGGAGTTGCCGATCCAAAGGCCTGGCTCAGGAGTGATCCTGTGCCACCTGTACCATCAAGATCAAGATCAAGATCAAGACGAAGAAAAGACAGGAGCCGAACAACAACAATAGCTGGAGAAAAATAACGAGGACAACAAGAAAGTAAATAAAAGTATGCATTACTACACACACACGCACCTCCCAGCTGTGTAATGAAGTGTGTGGTGTTGTGTTGTGCAGTGTACGCCTTGCATGTCCCTGCGTAGTTTGTTGGCTAAATTTATATCGTGCGTGTATGACTAATACGTTTGAGTTTGATGTGTGTGTGTGTATTTATGAGGTAATGTATAGGTGTGTGTGTGTGTGTGTGTGTGTGTGTGTGTGTGTGTGTGTGTGTGTGTGTGTGGTACGGTGTGGTGTCAATCTATCAATGTATTTATCTATCTACCTGTGCGCGCATATGTGTGTGTGTGTGTGTGTGTGTGTGTGTGTGTGTGTGTGTGTGTGTGTGTGTGTGTGTGTGTGTGTGTGTGTGTGTGTGTGTGTTATTACTAGCCTTTGCGTAACTTAATTAATTTCAGATTCACTCAGCACAAATCCGGACTTCTCTTCTCTCCTTCTCTTTTCCTCTTTCTTTCTTTCTCACTCTCACTCTCACTTTCTTCCCCACTTCGTTAACTTCATTTCCACTTCTTTCCCTTCAACTTGAACACATAACTTTCCTTCCTTCAACATTGCACTTTTTACCCACCACACCACACCTCCTCTTTCCTTCCCTCCACCCGCAAACCCAGCACCGTTTTTTTTTTCAGATTTCCTTTCACACCCGCAAAGTTTATCCCAGGTAGGAAGAGAGGAAAAAGTAGCAGCAGCATTCTTCACAAAGTTTGCACCTCGTAACGTCGCGGTCATTTCCCTGGCACGGTCGCTAATGGTAAGGAACAACCTCCTGTTAAGCCCCAACACAAGGGAACTGGCGATCATACGTTGTGTTTTCCCAGCATGAGGTGCCTTTTGTATCCCTAGCGAGAGAGTGAGTGAGGGAGGCAATGCACGTTACACTGGAAGTACTATAGTCTGCTAACACACACACACAAGAAGGTAAGAATTGAGAGATAGTGAGATAGGTTAATGATTATGACGGATATTAATTCTAGAAGTTATGCCTTTACTTGTATGTAGGAAAGCGGTTGCCATATTTTTCCTTCGAGGGAAATTGCTTAGAGAAATGCTTATAACCGTTTAGGAACTTTTTTTTTTTCTAAGAGTTAAATATACATAACGGCACTGGTATTATAATATCATAACCTACGAAACACACACACACACACACACACACACACACACACACACACAAGCAGGTAAGAACAAACGTGACAGCACAGTAACGATTAAGAAAGTAATCACTTTAAGAAATAAACGCCTGTATATTGGAAAGCTGTTTGATATCTTTTTTTTTTTTTTTTCGATTTCTTGCTACCTTTCCTTCCTTTTCCTTCTGCAAGTCTCTACCACAATTCAGAGCAGTCTGCCAACACCCTCACGGAACTAACTTGAGACCGTGTATTGACTGAACTAAATTACCTCTTCAAATTATATCATCTTTCTATTGGTTAGTTATAGACACTACAACTAACTTTGAATAGAAAGAATCATATCTTTTCTCTAAAAATATTTTGCTACATTATTGCCCCGTGTAATGATTGAGCTAAGTTACCTCTAAAAGTTATACCACGTTTCTATAGCTTAATTTTTGGGACTCCGTTACTTAAATGTAAGCAACCCTTAACATCTTCGTCTGTAAAAACAACATGCTACATTTGCTATATTTAATTTATTACACCGCGTATTTATTAAACTAAATAACCATGAAATCATAGCATCTTCCTTTGAATTAACTGTAGGTAAACTCTGGAGCTCCCTTCCTGCTTCAGTATTTTCTCCTTCCTATGACTTGAGATCTTTCAAGAGGGAGGCTTCAAGACACTTATCCTGTAATTTTTGACTACCGCTTTTGATTCTGTTCGGAGATCGGCACTTCAGTAGGCCTTTTTCTTTATTACAGTTTTGTTGCCCTTGGCCGGTGCCCCTCCTACATAAAAAAAAAAAAAAAAAGTAACTCAAAATAAAACAAAGTTCGCATTTCAGTTTGTAAAAATAAAGTTTAGCTATATTTGTTACATTTCATTCATTACACAGCGTAGTGGTTAAACTAAATAACTCCATGAGATTATAGCATCTTCCTCAGGGTTAACCATAGGCACTGCAAGCAACTCAAAATAAAACAAACCTCACATTTTCGCTTGTAAAATCTACCTTGCTACATTCGCTGTACTTCATTCATTGCAGTGTGCCAGCACACAAAGAGCTTATAACAAGGGAGAGCGCTTAATGGCTCGCGTTCTTAAACGCTTTGTTCTCTCATCAGAACTATTATCAAAGGCCACACAGATAATTGGTCGGGTTTTCATGCGTGTTTTCCCATTGAAGATGCATGGTCATTAATACTCTATCCCTAAAATCATTAATAACCTTTGAAAACTACAGTAACTTCGACTTGAGCCTGTTAATTGCAAGAATAAGACGAAAGGTTTAAGAATAAAGTTCATTGGTTGAGAAAAAAAATCACCCTTGTAACCTTTGTAATATGTTTAGATGTGTTAAAAGTTATTTTGCTTTGCTTGTTTTCTCACCAGAACCTTTATCAAAGACCAGACTCAGGTCGGGTTTTCATGCGTGTCTTCTCATTGATGATGCGCTGTCCTTGATAAATACCTCTGAAAACCTCACTCATTTCCACTACTGTCTATTAAAAATAGAGATACGATGTAGGATTACACACACACACACACACATGAAGCAAGACTTAGTAACCACTCACTTAAATATTGTGTCAAAAAATGTTGGCCCTTTTTCAGTCTTGCCAAAAAGAGTTGGGATTTTTTTCTCGAAAAAAAAACGTAACATTTTTCAGTCTGCTTAAAAATACAGAGCATTTTCAGTGCATCTAAAAAACTGTTAGCCTTTTTAGCTTCCAGGTTTCAAGGTTACTTCAATATCTTCTGCTTCAACAATTTCCTGGAGGTAAGAACAAGCGAGACTAAGGATTGCAACAAGAAACAGTTCCAGAAATCATAGGTACTCGCGTGTTCCAGAAACTCAACATTTTCTTATGTGCTAGTTCTATAATTCCAATACAGTCTAACACACGCACAATGGTGGAGGCATGAACAGGCGAGACCGTGGTGATTGTGTAACCAGCTCAGGACACTGTATCTCTGTAAAAACGCTTAACACTTGCTTTCCTTTGAGTTATTTCAAAAGTCTAACACACACACACACACACACACACACACACACACACACACACACACACACACACACACACACACAAACGTGCAACTAAGGCAAACTGAAATAACGCATGTAAACGTAAAATAATTAATGTCTACATGAAGCCCGCATCGTGGTAACTCAGTAACTCCTGGTAGACTGAGAGAGACAACCCAGTGAGTAATAACGAAAGTGACTATTGTGATAGATGTGTCGGTAAATCACTGCTGGTAGACTGACAGACGCGACCCACCAACTAATAACTAAGGTGAGTATTGTGATAACTGAGTAACTAACTGCGGACAGACAGACGCAGCCCAATAATAACTAATATGACGTGACGTGGCCGAAGTGCTGCATCACAATAAAAGATTAACAAAGTATACCACGTCTTCCCTACAGTGGCGGCACCATTACGAAACTACACCTGTCTGTCTCACTTGGGAGGTCAACTACGATAAATCAATATGTAACTATGCATAGATATTGACCTTTACATTACCGTGCCTACCATTTCCATCACAAATCCCTCTTAATGATACCTTACAATCATCATTTTAGTTCATTTTTCCTTTTGTTTTTAATCTACTTTCATTTTTCAGTTGCAAATCGCTAGCTATGGAGGGAAGGTAGAGGAGGAGGAGGAGGAGGAGGAGGAGGAGGAGGAGGAGGAGGAGGAGGAGGAGGAGGAGGCAGAGATAAACTGGTGATTTACAACAGAAACGTCAAACAGATTAATTGAAAGCGCATCGGCTGGCTGTTAGCTTTTGAAAATATAAAAGAAGAATAGTTTTGTTTGCCGAGGTGCTTCCAACAAACATCAAAATTTGAAGAAAAAAATGAAAAATGAGTAAAAAAAAAAAAAACGCCAATATCTTTGCAATTGTTATCTACTCAGTAAATTAGGTGTGACAATTACAGTTACAAATATAATCCCACAGGAGAGGCAGTGCGTGTCAGCCTCGCCCGCCAGTAGCAGCCCGGGCCGAGAGCCGCCCTGCGTTCACCTGTGCTGTACTCACCTGCCTTGGTGGCGGCGGCGAGGGCTGCGTGAGCGATGAGCAGCAGTATGTGCAGCGCGGCCCCCATCACCACAGGGGCCTGCCAGCACCTGGAGGCAGCACTACGCGATCACAAGACACTCACAGGTGGTTGTCGCCAAACTAATGTTCGCTTGTACTAAAACTCCCATTCATGTATCAACTCTGCAACATTCCCCGCCACACTAATCTCGGTAAAAACATGGAGTACTATTTCAGTAGTAATCAACTGCACTGCATTAACTTTTTTCAAAAACTATAAGGGCGAAGCTACATAGTTACAAGTCTACAAGTCGGTCCTCTGAACTTCCTCGGGCGGGGGAAGTGGCGAGCCGTGCACACAATCACCTGTCACTCGCTCAGTGGCACTGAGCGTCAACTCTCTCCGTGACCTGTTAACGCCGAGCAGAGTACCAACGTGTCGCGCTGGATCACAGCCATCAAGAGGCTACTAACTGATATATAATACCACAAATATAATCTTTTAAGACGCGGTAAGAAACGATTTGAGTATTACAGAACGAGGAGCGCCAAGGGAAGCCCGTATAGGGAAGAATCAGCCCGGCAGAACTCACACTGCGTCATACGCCTGGCTGTGCCGCCGAGCCCAGAAGAATCATGCGTGGTGCCGATTTTCGGTTCAGGATTGCCATGCCTTATAAACCTTCGGGATTCAGTATTGTTTTGTTACACCGGAAAAATGTTACTGATCAACAAGAGCAAGGAGACGACCCAGAACCCTGACAAGAAAAAGTATCGTGAACCATTATCAACTGCAGACGCGATTCTTGGCTCAAACACTGACCGAAAGGAAATTTACCTCGCTATCCTCCTCCTGTTAGTCAATTTTCACCCTCTTCTTGACGAGAGCTTAATGTAAGCCCTTTGCCTCAAGCTACATTACCACCTGTTTACTGGCGATGTCTGGCGAGGCAGGGAGAGAAGGTTAAGACACCAGAGAATGACTGAAAGAACAGAAGGACGAGGAGTGGAGTTACAGTGAGGTGAAGCTTCAAACTGCCCTTTCGATAGCGCGTTCTAAATAATGCCTCACCCTGCCAGTCTCCGCATCGACCTTGAACGCCCTGACAGGAGACGCTCATGCCACTCACACTTGGATGTCATCGCTATCACTAAACTCCACCCTAATTAAACACGTGTCCCTCTTATACTATTAGCATTATGAATTAGTAAAGGAGTAGCAAACATCACTACCAATCTCTTTCATAACCCTACCCTACGTATCATTGTATCACTACCCATCCCTTCCTGAACTCCACCATACGCACATTTCCCCTCTCCTTTACTGTCAACATTATGAATTAGGGAAGGAACTGCTGAGGAAAAGATGCCGCCGCTAGGCAGTCCCGGGGCAGCGCAGGGCAGGAATGGTTCACCCTGCCCTTCCCGCAGCGAGGCGAGGCGAGGCTGAGAGGTGCAGTGAGTCAACAATGAACTTCATCAGCTTTAATGACTTCCCGGGACGACACGAAGAGGCACTAGATTTTATGATTCATGGCGTAATTCTTCTGGTGTGTGTGTGTGTGTGTGTGTGTGTGTGTGTGTGTGTGTGTGTGTGTGTGTGTGTGTGTGTGTGTGTGTGTGTGTGTGGTGTGAAACTACTTTTTTTCCTTTTTTTTTTTCCCTGCTCGTGTACTTTTCTTTTGAATTTGTTTGCATGTGTCACTTCGTTTATACATTTACGAAATATAACAATGCACGCTTTATGAAACATTTAAACGTAATCTACACTTTCTCTCGGGGGAAAAAAAAAAAAAAAAGCTTTCACATTCATGGCAACGAAATGGTAAAATTCTGACATTTTCAAAATTTCATTAATTTTACGTTTTTGTGCAGCATGTATATATATATATATATATTTTTAATGCCAACAGATTTGACGTAAATATTTACTTAACTCATCAAAATACATGAAGTAGATGCCTTTGTTTCGTGTTGTGCTGCTGGGAGCTGGATGAGCTAGGCGGTGGTGGTAGTGGTGGCGGTGGCGATGGTGGAAGGCTGGTATTAGTGGTGGCAGTTGTGGTGGTGATGGAGGAGGCGAAAGGCTGGCCGTGGTGGTGAAGTAGGAGGGATTGATGAGCTGGGTGGTGATGGCGGAGGGTTGGTGGTGGTGGTGGAAGCGGAGGTGGAGGTGGAGCGGTTGTTGAGCGACGGCAGCTCTCCACTGGTGGTGCTTTATCCTTCTTTAAATTTGGCTGTGAGTGGCGGAGGCTCAGCGCCGCTCACTCGTGTCTGACTTTTGATCTTCCAGCGGGTGACGGGGCTCGGGGCTGCGAGAGGCCGTCCTTCAGCAGCGAGCGGGGGATTGCGGGGCTCTGGCGACTGACGACGAGCGAAGACTTCATTAGATTGCGTGCGTGTCGCCAAACGGAGGGATTGTGTGTGGGGAGGGAGGTGATGGCAGGAAGGCACGCCGGTTTTCACCACGACAGCTCAAGAACCACCAGGAAGATAATTCTATTGGATATATTTACTCTGTTTTACATCATATGGTTTGGCTTAAGTGTTTGTTCTGCACCGTCACTCAGATCAGGGTCCATATTTTGAAACACGCGGGCGCTGGACCTCCAGTACATTCACACTGCTTTACTTGAAGCTATACGGGCTTCTGACGATGTTTTTTTTTTTCTTTTTATGGTTCTAATGACAGATTAACATAATTTCTACATTCTTGGGAGCCCGACTAATCTCTGTGGCATTTGAAAGTAGTCGTTTCTGAACACGGGACATACGAAATAACATTTCGGGGTGTAGCCTTTGCAACAGTTTTCTTTTATTCCTTTAAGTCTATTTTCTTGTTTGTGTGTGTGTGTGTGTGTGTGTGTGTGTGTGTGTGTGTGTGTGTGTGTGTGTGTGTGTGTGTGTGTGTGTGTGTGTGTGTGTGTGTGTGTAGCCTTTGCAACAGTTTTCTTTTATTCCTTTAAGTCTATTTTCTTGTGTGTGTGTGTGTGTGTGTGTGTGTGTGTGTGTGTGTGTGTGTGTGTGTGTGTGTGTGTGTGTGTATAGCCTTTGCACCAGTTTTCTTTTATTCCTTTAAGTCTATTTTCTTGTTTGTGTGTGTGTGTGTGTGTGTGCGTGTGTGTGTGTGTGTGTGTGTGTATGCGTGTTGGGTGTAGCCTTTGCAACAGTTTTCTTTTATTCCTTTAAGTCTATTTTCTTGTGTGTGTGTGTGTGTGTGTGTGTGTGTGTGTGTGTGTGTGTGTGTGTGCGCGTGTGTGTGTGTGTGCGTGTTGGGTGTAGCCTTTGCAACAGTTTTCTTTTATTCCTTTAAGTCTATTATCTTGTTTGTGTGTGTGTGTGTGTGTGTGAGGGAGGGGAATCTCGTTCAATGTCTCTGAATGTAGTACTGAAACAGTGCTCGGAAACAGGTTACGTAGACAAACACTGAACCACCGAACCACTTCCGCTCTTCCAGGGTAGAGTGAATACTTGTGTAGCCATTTGTCTTGGGCACATATTTTTAATCGCTTTTCTTCTCCCATAAGGAATATTCTCAAAGACTATATATATAACATGTCAGATTCATGGGTCTCCTTTATCCAATACTGACGCAGAATCCTTGTTCAACTACCACTAGACTCATGAAAACACCCTTGAGCACACATAACAATGGTGTCTGCTACAGCTTGTCAACACAAGACGCCGCAATGTTTGGATATGCTGTTTTCTTTTTCTCTGTGTTTTTCTGACCTATGACGATTCTACAGACACACTGCACTGCGCTGAAATTTTGACTGTAACCCCCATAAGCTTTGTTCCGTAACCTCATTTTCACCTATACAGTATGTAAAGGTTTTCTTTTCCTTCAGTATCACGTATGCAGCCAGCACACACACACACACACAGCAGTGCAGTCGTTCGTCGCCGTTGTGTCTGTACGGGAGCCAAACACCTCTTGCTCTCTAGTCACCTCGCACTGACTGATATAACTTGTAGTGCGATAGTTCCCTGTAGACACCCTGCCCCATATTTTGAAACACTTTACTCCCTCATCAGGACTGTTTTCAGTGTCTGTATAGAAACGAAACATTTCTCTAGTACTATGGTCACCTCCGACTGACTGATATAACTTGTAGTGCAATAGTTTCGAGTAGACGCCCCGCCTCAGCTGGGTCACTGATAAGTTCGCAGCACCCCCTGATCTTGTGCCCAACGCCTCACTGGGAGTAATTACCGTTTTGGCAGGTGTCTACTGCCTCATCCTATTTAGTGAACTCACTGACAGGCTGCTCACCCTCTTACGGTCAGCAAATCGGAATATACATAAAATTCCTAAGATTAGTAACCAATATAGAAAAACTAATGGTTCAAGCTTGACAAAGTTAGATTCGACAAGGAGATCTGAAGAAACTGGTTCTCAGATACTGACAGATGATTGGAATGGAATCAGTACTCAGACTGTTGGTGCCGAGTCAAAATGAAGCTTTAAAAGATTATATACAACACGATCACTGACAGCCAGAAGTTTAGGAAAGTTTTTGGAAAAGGATCATAGATGGATATAGATAAATAAGTTATTATAAAGAGACTGGTACGTGTAAGCTCTGTGTGGTTACAAACACCTGCTTACTCTTATATTCTGATGTTCTTATCAAGTAAAGCAGCTTTCAGAGTACACTGTGGACGGATAGGCGCCGAGTACCCGACCAGGGATGATCACAGAGGGAGATGACGCTCAATACACACACGTCACAAGACTGTCACTCCGGCACGGAAAAGGAAAGACAAAGTAGAGGTGCTGTCAGGATGAAGGACAGTAAAAGGGCATTATGGCAGGCAGTCTGTACTACACACTCTAATAACGCAATGGTATGTGATGATTGAGTCCAGGGTTTTGCTTCAGTTTGGAACAACACACGTCACGTCGTCAGAATATTGTCCACAGCACTGCCAAATAATGCTGGCTGACTGATGGGACCAAAACAGTATGGCAAACTTACTATAACCTTGCCTTCTCCCTCGCCTGGGCAGATTCAGAGGAAATTAAGATGTACAGTGAGCAAAATTAAAACAGACGCACGTATATACGCCGCTCTGAAGCTTAACTGATGAAGGTACGAAAGTTTAGCAAGTAGGGACTAGAAAGTTTAAAGTTTAAGTGATAGATGATGATAAGCTAAATGATGGAGATTGAGAAGCTTACAGTACTAAGTGACGATTGGAACATTTAACTAGTGGAGGCTGAGATTAAAATTAATACTTAACTAGTACTAATAATACAAGATAGCCAGAGATATTTACCGTTCAAGCTATGTTCACCTGCTTAACTATCTTTGCTGAGTCATCAGGGAGCTTTAAATGAAGCTTAGACAAATTTATGGATGTAGATTACATATTTAAATTAGGTAGGCATGTTTAGTACAGAGACTGCCACGTGTTAGGCTAGTCAGGTTAGGTTAGGTTAGGTTAGGTTAGGTCTTTTATATAGTTTCCCTTATTTTCTTTTGTTCTTACGTACCTCGATTACACCCGCTTGTTTTATCGTAATGGTGAACGCAGCTTTAACACACAAAACGAGTGAAACGTGTTAGTTATTCATGCCTTCAGCAACAGAGTATTCGTGTTTCTCAAAGAGTAGCGAGTCACGTGATGAGTACAAGGGTAATTTCGCATGCAAGACTCCCTCCCTCCATCCTCTCCGTGTGCTCTCAATGGTCGCTAATTGCTGGGCATCCCTAACAGTGCGTAGCAAAGAGAATTTCACGGCGTGTTTTACTGCGTTTTAAATCAACTATCTCGTAATTGTAATGCTCCGAACCTTGAGCAGCGAATGTGCGTGTTGTTATTATTCTGTTCCTGCTTCCTGAGATCCCGCCCCGACCCCCGTATTGCTCCGTGGAACATATTCTGAAACATTTCTGCCCCGACCCGCCCCGCATTGCTCCGTGGAACATATTCTGAAACATTTCTGCGCTGTATCTCCACTGCTTTGAAAAGACTCCAGGTGAAGTGGCACGGGTTTTTAATGATGTTTTTACGAATCTATTGAAAAATTGACAATATTTCAACATTATTAACAGGGGAAACGCTCTTGAAAATCCGGCTAATCACCTCTGTGGCTTTTACAAACAGTCGTGGTGAAGTTACACGTGTTTGTGAGGGTGTTTTCACGATTCTAGTGAGAGATTAACATGATTTCTACATTTTTCAACATCATGAAAAAATAGATAAAATAGAAATATAAAATTAGCAATTTCTGTTTATTCTTTCTTTCCCTATTTACTTAATCTTTATATTTTCGTCTTCACTGTACGTCTTCCTCTGATTCAATAAGGTGAAACAGAAGCTGGAATCCAAGTGTCAGGGGTCGGTGCCGGGCAAGAGTCCAGGTTATATATATGCATTGTATCCACTGCATATGCTGTTATTCCTTACAACTCCGCTTCAAGTTCATCTCTCCATTTCACTCACTGTCTTCACCTCCACCTCTCCATTTCACTCCCCGTCTACCTCCACCTCCCTATTTCACTACCTGTCTTCTTTATATCTCAATTTCACAACCTGTTTTCCTCCTCCACCTCTCCCATATCATTCACTTCTGCACCTCCATCTCTAAATTTCACTCTGTCTTCACCTCAACCTCCTTCCTTCAATAGGCAAATCTTGTTTGTTATATCAGACAACTACACACTCGTCAGAATTCAGTAAATCCCTCAAGGGCACAATGGTGGGTTTATATCATTCAGAATTTCGGTCCACCTCGCGTCATGACATATACGAGACAGTGCGTGTTAATGGAAGCTGCTCAGAATTAAGTGGGTGTTTTTGTATTTAAGTGGCCATTGTCTTTATGGTTGTAGTGGCAGATTAACAGGATTTCTACTTTATTAACGAGGAAGTACAAGCAAATTAAGCGCTAGAATACGTGAGCGTTTGTTTTACCTAAGTGGGCATTTTTATAACCTTAAATAGGAATGTTTTTGCCCAAGTATGTATTTTCTACCTAAGTGGATATTTTTTCATGTAAGTGGGCAGCTAATTTCATCTAAGTGGGCATTTCTTAACTTAGATTAGGTATTTTTAAACCTTTATAGCCCCTCCTACATAATAAATTAATAGATTGTTCTTTCATGGCCCCCTACCAAAAGGAAAAATAAATAAATAAATAAATAAAAACTGAAAATTCAATGGCAGATACATCACAACCCAGGGCAGTGTCAGTGATCGGAGCATCGCATCCCGGAGCCGCCACCAACCAGCTTTTGATGTCAGTACGAGTCGCTTTTGTATATTAAAATAGCGAGGCTTTGCAGAGCGGCTCCATTAATGTTATATACAGGGTAATCGTACTGCACACACCGCTAATGCCGCTATTACTGAGAGCCAAGGTGAGCCTGGAGCGGGGTGTAATTCTACTGTAGTACGTGCACGCCCCGCCCTCCCGCCCTGCCGTCGAGTCATTCAGGAGTTTTCTTGTATTTACCAAAGGGCAGCAGTTTGGCTCCTTCCGTGAGTCGTCAGCGTGTGTGAGTCAGGACAGTATATCGGGCGTACAATTTAGGTTTTAAAAGCATCCCATCATTGTGAATTACCTTAACTTGAAAGCTTGAGGATATTGAAACTACTCTCTCTCTCTCTCTCTCTCTCTCTCTCTCTCTCTCTCTCTCTCTCTCTCTCTCTCTCTCTCTCTACACGCGTATACTGTATTATGATAATACACTGTTAACAGGCTGAAGGCAACATGATTAGCCTCGCCTATCTTAATGCTTAACTCAGTAACATCCCGCCCACCCCTCTCTCTCTCTCTCTCTCTCTCTCTCTCTCTCTCTCTCTCTCTCTCTCTCTCTCTCTCTCTCTCTCTCTCTCTCTCTCTCTCTCTCTCTCTCTCTCTCTCAAACAGCTGGGACCAAGAGAATTTTCACGGTATGTTCTTCATTTGTGTTCTTTTGTGTTCGTCGCTAACCTGTCAGAGAGAGAGAGAGAGAGAGAGAGAGAGAGAGAGAGAGAGAGAGAGAGAGAGAGAGAGAGAGAGAGAGAGAGAGAGAGAGAGAGAGAGAGAGAGAGAGAGAGCCCAGTCTCCCCCTCGTCTGGCTAAACACGGCCTCGCCAGCGACCTCTTCATTTCATGCCAGGTGATTAAAAATTTACACTTGGCCTCCTTTGTCTCTCAGCGCGAGGGACAAAAGCGTAGTATTAATAAGATATTTTAATCGATACACGCCTGCTGTGATCTTTTGTCCGTCACCCAGGCTCATATTCTTCACCACGGCGGCCGCTCATTACCTCTGTGTCAAATTCAAAGGCAGCAGAGATTATTCAGTCGGTTTTCAAGCGAATTTTTGCTTAACTATCACTGCAATCATGAAATCAGCATTGAAAACCTGTATCGCTTCCAATAGCGCCAGTTGAGAGTAGTCCAGGTAAGACACCAACATTTTGAGAATAAGGACCCTCATTTGTCACTAATAGTAGTATTTTTAAAACGCTTTGTTCTCCCACAAGGATTATTTTCAAAGGACACAGATATTATTCGTCCTGTTCTCGTGGAAGTGACCAATTTTTTTAGAATAAGCACCTCTTCAAAGTAGTGGAGGTGCAGCGCGGAAGTGTTTCAGAATACGGTGGACAGTCTGGCTGCAGGAGTGGCGTAATTCAGCACGCGGTTATTGCATCAGGAGTGTGGCAGCTGACGGGACACACTGACCCTAACGAGACCTGCACTGGCTGGCTGACACTGCGCTATGATCCTTAACTGTAATTAATGGCGCGGCGTGTGTGAAGTGTGGCGTGGCACTGGGCAGGTACTGGTGTGAGATGAGGTGCGGCAAGATGCAGGTGTAAGATGGCGTGTGGTACTGGGATAAGCTGTGGTACTGGTTACTGGGGTGGTATACTGGTTTAACACTATTTTGGTTTGACACTATTTTGAGGTGCAGCGTGGCACTAATACCGTTTTCCAGTCTAAGTATTAAGGTAGAACCAAACTCAGCCCTGTTTATTCCCCTTAAAAATCCAGGATCGGTGCAGTACATTCCTTTCATGTCACAGCCTCGGCATCCCTTTTTTTCAAGCTGTCACCTGCGACCCTCGAAGGACGCGTCAACATTCACTTATTCCTCCTCATTCCCAACTCCATTCCCTTCCTCATACCCTTTTCATCCCCCTTTCCTAGTCTTCCTTTTGCTCATACCCTCTCACTCTCTCCCTCATTCTCTTTTTCTCTCGCTACCTGGCAGCTGAAAATTCTCCATAAAAAGCCACAAACTTCAGTAAAACGTGAAAAACAGAGCTCGTGTTTATTTGCTCTGTTTCCTTTGGCTGGCTGGCTTTGGTGGCCGCCTCGGTGAGGACAAAAGACTTGTATTCAGAGAGGCTTTGCTCTCTCACCACTATTTTCAAATGCCACTAAGATGATCAACTGGGTTCTCATGAGTGTTTCTCCTATTAACAATGTAGAAATCTTGTTAATATGTCAGTAGAACCACAAAAACACCCTTAAAACCCGTGTCACAGTATCATCCCATCACCCATATATTTCACTATTTATTCCTTCCTATCACTCCTTACTCTTTAAACTTCGCCCCCTCCCCCCGCCTTCCGTTCTACCTTCCTGCCCCAACACATCCTGTCACACATAGCCTTCCCTCCTCCTCTCCTCATCCTCTTCTTATCCTCCTTAATCCTGCGTCTCTTCTTCCCTCCTATCCCTATTACTTTTTCACCCTCTCCTCCATTCCTTATCCCATCTTCTCCCTTCTCGCGTCCTCTCCCTTAACCTAATTCCCCCTCTTCCTCTTTCTCCGTCCCAAACTGATCGCGTAACGAATACAAAAGCGCAAAGGATGAAAAAGATACAGTTTCCTTCTGGCTTTATCAATCAGGCTTTTTCTCCGTGTCTCCTCTCTGGCTCTCACTCTCCCGTTCGTTCGCTGTCTCGCTTGCTCGCCATCTCTCTCGCTCGTTCCCTTTCTCTCTCTCGTTCGCTCTTGTTCGCTCGTTCTCTCTCTCTCTCTCTCTCTCTCTCTCTCTCTCTCTCTCTCTCTCTCTCCTCCCCCACTACCATCACCACCACCACCACCATCCTCCCCGTGTGCCTGCCTGGAGCCTCTATCGCTATATTGCATCACGAAGGAGGTGTGTGGAGTAAGAAGAGGCTGTGTCACCGGCGATTGATGTACCGAACATTAATAAAGGCGAGGCAGGACCAGACTGATTTGGCTGCGAGATGGATCGTGGCTGCTTGAACAAGAAGACGAGTAGAAGCCACGAGGCAGGAAAGGACGGGAGGTGGGGGGAGGAGGGGAAGGAGAGAGACGGGAGGGATAGGAATGGACTGAATGAAGGGAATGGAGCAGGGAAGAGAGAGGCAGAATAATGAAGGAAGAAAGGATGCAGGAGAAGGAAGGAGTGAAGGAAAGGGAGAAAAGAGGAGGGAGATGGGATGAGAATGGAAGAAGAGAAAGGAGATAGGATGAACAGTGAAAGAGAAGAGAGGGAAAGACAGGGAGGAGGAAGAGGAGAAGGAAGAAGAGGGAAATTTAAGGAAAGACAGAGGACCAAGCAGAGAGGAAATAAATTGAAACAGGCAAGGAATAGCAGGATGAGGAGTAGGAGGAGGAAGAAGAGAAGGAAGAAGAGGAAGAATTAAGGAAAGAGAGAGGAAGAAGCAGAGAGTGATGGATAAGGGAAGAGATGAGAGCAATAGACAGGGATACGTGAGGAGGAGGAGGAGGAGGAGGAGGAGGAGGAGGAGGATGAGGAGGAGGAGGAGGAGGAGGAGGAGGAGGAGGAGGAGGAGGAGGAGGAGGAAGAGGAGGCAGATGAAAGATGAACAGGTGAGTAATGAAGGGCATGAATAGTTGAGTGAAATATGAGCTGCCTTGAGCTATACTCGTACATCTGTGTCTTGTGAGCGATCGCACCAAACACTTACTAAGGCTGCGCGGGTGGTGGTGCTTGTGTCCGTCCGTCTGTCTCTCTGTTTAGCTGTCTGTCTTTCTGTTCGTCTATTAATCTACATTATCTTTCTATCTATTTACCAATCTATCTATGTCTGTTTGTCTTTATATGTTAATTAATCTATCTATCTACCTACTTAGCTGTCTGTCCGTCTATTTGTATGTCTCTATCAATCTATCTATCTTATTTATTTGTCTGTACGTCTATCTATCTGTCTGTCTATCTATTTGTGTCTCTCTGTTTATCTGTCTATCTATCTATCTATCTATCTATTGAGAGAGAGAGAGAGAGGAGAGAGAGAGAGAGAGAGAGAGAGAGAGAGAGAGAGAGAGAGAGAGAGAGAGAGTGAGAGAGAGAGAGAGAGGGTACTAAATTACTTCAACACGGGCAAGCCAAGAAGCCTGCAATATTTAACCTTCATTCACTATACGCAGTAGAGAGCAAAGAAAAAAATTGCCTTTCAGAAATTCAGAAATAAGTTTTGCTTCATGAATATTACCTATTTTTAGGACGTGCTGACACACACACACACACACACACACACACACACACACACACACACACACACACACACACACACACAAAACTCAGGGTCCATTTCCTGTGTAAAGCGTTCCTACCTACACATCACACACACACACACACACACACACACACACACACACACACAAGCTTTTTCCCCCCGTCACTAAATAGCAGACTGCCTTCATTCAGCTGACAAAACTGTCTTCGCCCGGTATAAAAGTCGCTCTTAACACCGTAATACGCGAGATTCTTTGCTCTGCTTACATTAAAGCGACACAGCCACCACCCAATAGCGCCCATCTGCCGCCATTTCACTTGGACTGGCATTTCTTTCCACTCTATATATCAAACACTCGGAGGGGAGGGACAGTGGCTGGGAGTGGCAGGGGTAGTGGCTGAGAGAACGGGCGAAAATCCCTTGATTATGGCTGGAAATTTTTGCCCTTTAATATTCCCGGCGGTGGATGTCAGTGCGTATAGTGGCGATTAATTAGTCACCGCCACGGCTACCACCACCACCACCACCACACCACCACCACTAGGGGCACTAGGGAGGGTCTCTTTCTTTTTGTTTGCTTTATCTTCTTTACGTAGCGAGATGCAGATACGGGAGCAATGGTGGATGGGTGGATGCATGGGGTGGGTGGGGTGGGTAAGTAGACTGGTAGGTGGTTACATAAATAGATAGAGTGATTGATCGACTGAATGAGATAAAAAGATAAATAGGTAGATAGATAGATAGATAAATAGAAAGATAGATAGATAGATAGATAGAATGACTGATTGATAAACAGATATAAAGTGGGATAGATGGATAGATAGATAGATTAGATAGATAGATAGATAGATAGATAGATAGATAGATAGATAGACAGACAGATAAACAGATTAATCAAGAAACAGAAAGCGACAGACACACAAATATTATCTCCATATACAGAACGAAACAGACTGTTACTACCACCACTACTACCACTACTACTACTACTACTACCACTGCTGTCTCTATGGCTATCTACGACCGTCACCTTTTGCACCCCCTCAAAAAAGGTAATTTCCCCTGCCTGTTAACCCTCTGACCTGCTAGTTTCCTTCCACATTCCCAAGTTTCCCTTCTATTCCCCTCGATTTCCCAGCGTCACTTGAACCACTGAGGAACTTTGCTATCCTGCTCGTCCTCTTTCCTTTCCTTCACTTCTTCACCGTTAAGGCGCCTTCACGTATCTTTTTTTTTTCCTTCCTTTTTCTGTTTCCCTTTCAGTTCGTCTTCATTCTCGTCTTTTTCCCTCTTATTCCTTTTCGTCTTTCCCTTATTTCTTCTCCGCTTTTTCGCTTATCTTCCTCTGTCTTTCCTTTTCCTAATCTTTATGTGCTTGGTGATCAATCTTGCCCTTCCCTTTTCCTTGTTTTCTTCAATAATATCCTTCCGTCATTTTCCTTTTTCTTAATTTCTCTAAGTATTTTGTATTTTACATTGCTGTCCATTCTTTTCTTTCTCTTTTTCTTTTTTCTTCTATTATTTTCTCTTTATTCCTTCTTTCTTCTACACTTCTATCCTTTCCTTCTTTCCTCTCCTTCTCTCCTTCCTTTCTTTTCCTTCGTTTCTCTGCCAGCAAGGCGTATTTTCCAGTTTTCCTTCCTTTTCATATTTTATTCGTTCAATCTCAGTTCCATTCCTCCATTTCTCGTCTTTTCTTTCATCTTTTTCTGTGTTCGATTTTTGATTCTCATTTCTGGTTCGCTTTCTCTTCGTTTCTCTTCTCTTTATCATTATTTGTCTTTCCCTTCTTTTACTTTCTACATCTCTTTTACTTCCTTCACTTCATTGTTTGTTTCTCTTTTCCTGCTTTTCTGTCTTTGATATTTCACATTGCCAGTTATGCATCATTTCCTTTCTCTTGTCTTTTTATTGTGTTTTTCTTTTTTTTCTTTTGTTTTCTTATTCCTTCCACATTCCTTCCGTCTCTCTCTCTGTTTCTCCTTTAACTTTTTTTTTTCCTGCCTTCCTTTTCTGCTTTTCTCTCCTTGACATTTCACACTGTCAGTTACTTCTCGTTTTCTTCTCCCTTCCCTTCTCTGTTTTCTTTATTTTTTCTTTCATTTCTTATTCCTTCTTCATCCCTTTCATTTCCCTCCATCTCCCCTTTTTCTTTCTTTTATTTTTGTCTTACTTTTTGTTCTTTTTTTTTCATTCATTTCTAACTCTTCTGTTTCTTTTCTCTCTCCCTTCCTTCCTTTGTTTTCCTTTCCTTTCCTTTTGTCTTCTTTATATTTTCTTTCGTCTTTGTCTCTATGTTTTCGGCTTTACTCGTGCACACAGTAATGGAGAACATGGAAGACGAGGAGGAGGAGGAGGAGGAGGAGGAGGAGGAGGAGGAGGAGGAGGAGGAGGCTTATTCTCACTTATTCTTTCCTATCCACAGCCAATCTCACTGTATTAATCTCTCAACTCAATCTTACTTTCCATTAAACTCATTCACGCTTACCCTCACTCTCTCACTCACTCAAATTTAGCTTAATTCAACTCACACGCTCATGATATTGCGGATCCTTTGTTTTAAAACGCGGATTCGAATAGTAATGCGGATATCCGATATATCACTAACACAAACACACACACACACACACATAACCGTTCATTTCCCACCCAGCGCAGTACACATTAACGCACCTTTACATAATAATGCATTCCTACGTCACACAACATACTATTCACAACAGTAACTAATAAGCTCTCGACTCCCAGGAATACTGTCAACAATTTGCTTTCTCCTTCATTAACAAAATGCTATGGTGTAAGTTTATCCTACAATTTTCATCGACATCACTGACACGAAAAGGAATGGTCAGGTAAAATCATCTAAGCTTTCCCGCATGAGGTAATAAATGTCACAGTCATTAGCATTTCAAAGGTTAAGCGCAAGGGTTTTAAATATTCATTGTTTGGTGACCCTCTGGTATCAATTAACAGTACATTTCTGAGGTTCTTCGATGACATTTGTTAGTCAGTGTATGTACATCATTTTGTATATATATATATATATTTTTTTTTTCATCTACTGTATAGGAAAGAAATACTTATTCATTTACTTCTGTTATATGAGTAAGCCGAAGGCAAAAATATTAGGCATTATAAGGACATAATTTCTAACATGCACCTTTCTACCATCTAACGTCCCAGACACAAATGCATGGACGGTGATGATGAGTGGAAATAAGTGGGAGGGTATCGTACAAATATCGCCACGTGTAAGCCTGATGGTTTCTTGCAGCTTCCTTTACGTACGTTCTTATGTCCTTAGGTTCTTAATTCTACCTACACGTTCTTCAGTCACCCACATGTACATATTACTACACCACCTCACCTAGACACCAACTCATTTCACTTCTATGCTCTATCACTCACACAAACCTTCTCTAACATATCCTTTTAATATCTACCGCTCTAGCATCTGCCAAATCTTATCTAACACATTCTTCTCATGTCCTAAATCTTCACCATCACCTACAGTGTGTGTGTGTGTGTGTGTGTGTGTGTGTGTGTGTGTGTGTGTGTGTGTGTGTGTGTGTGTGTGTGTGTGTGTGTGTGTGTGTGTGTGTGTGTGTGTGTGTGTGAGGGCATTACGCACACTCACTCAAACACACGCTCATTTCACCTGCACACCTTATCACACACAAACAGACCCATCCTCAACAGACGCCTCTCCCCTCTTCATTTTTTTTTTCTTTCCAGCATCTTTCGTATTCCAGTCATCGGTCTCCTGGAGGCATTCACCCGCCCATCCCAGCTCTCTCATCCCAGCACTCCTAGCTTCCTCTCCCAGCTATCCCAGTCTCCTCTCCCAGCCCCTTCATCTTGACATCTGCCCTTTCCAAGCCTCTGCAATTCACGGAGGCAAAAATACAGTGGGAGAAAAACGCGGATCTACTTCAGGTCTTCTTTGTTACAATTTGGCCAGGTGCGGTTGAAACATTTCCTTTGTGTCTCGTCTTCTTCCGCGCGAGTCTGCACTGGTTGCCAAAGCAGAGCCGTCTTTTTCTTTCCTTCCTTTCTTTCAATTTTTATGGGGTGGTATGGCGGTTCTCGTCTCTCTCCCTCGCTCTCGTTTTTTATCTCTTTCTACACACAAATCGAAGGATGTATAATTAGTATTAAAATTTTGTAGTAATAACAGCACTATCATCAGCAGCAGTACACCCTTTATGTTTCGGGTGGCAGGTTCCACGGCTTCTCACCACGACTGTACCTCACCTATTTCCTTTCGCCCCTGTACATAATAAACACTTCCGCACTGTCGCCTCGTCTCCTTACCAGCTGAGCCAAGCGAGCTAATAACTGCACCTTTCCTTGCTCGTAAACACTTGATGATGCTGAGTGTTGGAGAGTATGAGATCAGGTACCTTTAATTAGTGGGATCTGTCTGCGTATCAGTTTCACGCGAGAGATTATATTTTTTTTTTTTATTCGCTGTTTATCTCAATGTGTAACTCTACGTCTTGTCATCTGACTGACACTTTTAGGATTTGACATTTTTAATAGGACTTTTTTCCACCAGTTTCCGTTGTCCTTGGCCAAAAAAGTATTTACATTAAAAAAAAAAAAAAAATAGTAAAAAAAATCGTGAGGACGTGAATGATATTTAGCTTTACCGAACACGAAATCACACAACAAAATACAAACCACTGTACACATAAATCTGGAGCTAAAAGTTCATTATTGGCTAAGCATCTCACTTTGTAGCTGCGCGTGTCCGTCCCGGCAAGCAGCGATATTGAACGTTACAAAGCATGAAATCAAAGGCCCTTAATTGCTGAGATCCATCTAGGTATTCATTACACGTCACGACTCAAGGTTCATGGCTCCAAATTTCTTTCTTCATAACTGCATTTTTTCTTCCATGTAAACACCTTATAATACTGAGCGGCGTAGAGTATGAATTCAAATACTCTCTATTGAAATGCATCTGTGTATTTATTCCACGTTAGGGACTATAAAACTGACTATAAAATATCAAACGAGACCCATTTACTTAATAAACACCCCCATCTACGTATTAATTAAACTTTACAAATATGAACTATTAATACCTCCTTCCTCACTTCACAGCTCCGCGTGTTCTTCCTGGTAAACAAGTCGTTATAAAGAACGAAAGAAAACCCCGTCAATTAACAGAATCCATCCACGTATTAATTTAAGAATTATCACGCAAAATAAAGCAAATACACTTATTAATTTCACGTTACTAAGTTAAAGTATCAGCATTCTCTTATTTTGTACTAGTTCCGTGCGTTATTCCTCGTAAACCAGACTCTTTATAATCAAGCAAGCTCCATTCAACTAATAAATACCTATCTTCGTATTAACTTCACGTTACTACGTTAAACTATCAACATTCTCTCATTTCAAACTAGTTTCGTGCGTTATTCCTCGTAAATAAGACTCGTTACAAAGAATGAAAGAAGATCCGCTCATTTAACCTAATCCATCCACTTATTAATGTCACGTCAAGGTCTCAAGGTCTGCTACTATCCTCTCCAGCGTACCGGCAAACATTCCTCCTCGTACACAGCACCCGGGCATTGGTGAGTGCTGTAAAAGTCCTTCTGAAACTACCGGCACATTTTATTACTCTCATTTCACGCGCGGCTGACAAGGGGACTTTCATTCCTCGTGTGTGAAGAACTCTTAGTGTGAGAAGTGACAGGGAATAACTGGCAGGGCTGATGAGAAAAGAGAGAAATTATTACTTAAGGGGAGCAGTGTTCATTTTTTTCTTTCTTGTAGGTGTTTATAGATTTCATACACTCCGTTTAGCGCAATAGATTCTAGGGTAGACATTGGGAAATCTGTTCTTTTTACCCCCTTCTTCCTTGTAGATGTTTATAGTCATGCATTGCTCTTAGTGGTGTGAAAAGGTTTGAAGACACTGCCTGCGATTCAAGTAAAGTGACACGCACGTTATATTGAATTCCAGTGACCTTTATAGCAGCAGGCCTTTCTGACAGCCGCGCCCATGTATTCTCACTCACCTTTGCGTAATTAATAGAGAGGTGTCGGTTTGGTTTTACGGTCGGTGGCATTTCGTTGGGTTTAAGGCACAAACACGTAATGTCACTGTTATTGACATTCCTAAATTTACAGATATTTGTGGCTACTGACTGTTGAACTTTATTTACTTTGTACCACCAAGGTAAAAGTACTTTGCTTCCCCTGTGATATTTTCTTGTTCTTTACCTCTTCTTCTTTTGCCATTTCCTAAATACCAGAAATTGACGTCTAGTTAAAGTCTTCAGTTATTTATGTCAGCTGTTTACTTCCACCTCTTTTCTCCTTTTATCTTATTTTTTTGTAACTACATTATAAATCTTTTTCCCTTTAGATAAGCTTGTTTCTCGCTTTTTCTTGCTTCACTTTTTTGTAACTGGTTGAAAAAGTACCGGTCTTTAGTTATTCCCGTCTATTGTAGATCTAATTTCTTCCCCATTCTTTGCATCTCTACCCTCTTTCCTTCAGTTACGTCTGTCAATCACGTCTTCTTTTGTTGCTCCACTTCTTTGCATCTCCTTCAAAGTGTATCTCTCCTTCATTTATTTCTCCTCATTGCATTTTTTTTTTTTTTTTTGGCTTCTCTTATTCTTTGCACTTTAAGTCCAGCTCTCCTCCATCTACTCCTGTCAATTACATCTTTTTCTCTCATTCTTTACACCGCTATCAAAGGTCGTCTCTTTTCCAGTTATTTCAATCAATTCTATCTTTTCTCTTTCTCTTATTCTTTGTAACTCATCTTCAAGTCCATCTCTCCTTCATTTCACCAGGTCAATTACTTTTTTGTCTCATTCTTTGCACCTATCATTTCAGAGAGAGAGAGAGAGAGAGAGGAGAGAGAGAGGAGAGTGAGAGAGAGAGAGAGAGAGAGAGAGAGAGAGAGAGAGAGAGAGAGAGAGAGAGAGAGAGAGAGAGAGAGAGAGAGAGAGAGAGAGAGAGAGAGAAACCCGAACACCACAAGTACTTACACCACAATCAGAAGAAAATTGGACCAAACAAGCAAATCACTAGTGACGATGCTAGCGCTATTGATGATGGTGGTGGTGGTGGTGGTGGTGGCGGTGACAGATCCATGTTATGTCGTGCACCAACCAGTGAAGTCATACAGCGGCCCAATTAGCGGAGAATAATCCTATTACTCACCCAACCAATTACGACTAAGGCTAGGAGTCATTGGATCATTAGCGCCAAACAATGGGAGACCCGACAAAGTTGAAGCCGTTCCCTCTACCCTGCGTCCCCAGCACAAGCGCCGCCACCTGCTGACGACGATTCCTGTGAGGTGCGGCAAATACTTGACAGCTTTTGTGCATTTCATTTGATTCCTTTGTCGAGGCTGAGGGAAGTGGGGGAGAGAGGGAGGGAAGGAAAGGGGAATCAGGAGAGAAGGAGAGAGGGAAGGAAGGGAAGGGGAGAGAGAGAGAGAGAGAGAGAGAGAGAGAGAGAGAGAGAGAGAGAGAGAGAGAGAGAGAGAGAGAGAGAGAGAGAGAGAGAGAGAGAGAGAGAGAGAGAGAGAGAGAGTCAAGATTAGAACGAAAGAAAGAACACAAGAAAATAAGGGGAAGCTACAAGAAGCCATCAAGCCTACACGTGGCAGTCCCTGTATGAAGCAAACCAATCTTTTTAAGCCTATCATCCCCAAAGTAATAAAGATTGAAGGTTAGAAAGCATTTAAAGTAACACTGACACGCCGCACCATTGATATTGGATGTATTAGCCAGGTTATGTAACGTCAGAATAGATAACAAAAGACTCAGAGTTGATAATTACGAAGTCTAACAATAATACACCGCATTTTTAATAGTGGAGTTACTAGTTACTATATCTGGTTAGATCAAGTCAAGACAACCGAAGACTGAGGGTTAAGAAGTGGTAAGCCTAACTCTGACAGTTCCGCAGCTTTAACCTTGAGCTATTGGGCGGCGGGTGAGACAGGCTTGGTGATGTATTAAGCGGCGCAGCGAGCGATGATCTCCTTTACGAGGGAATAAAACCATCAGGCGGGACGTTTAGTGAAAACCTTCATTCCGTAAACAGTAACTCGGCGGCTGGCTGTCGGATCAGGGCGGAGAAGTTAACCTCTCGCTGTATAACTGTTGTGTTGGGGCTTCGCAGGGATGTGTTAAGATGTACTGGATATATTTAGCGTATCTCTGTAATGAATATGTTTAGAGCATTCCTGTAGTAGTAGTAGTAATAGTAGTAGTAGTAGTAGTAGTAGTAGTAGTAGTAGTAGTAGTAGTAGTAGTAGTAGTAGTAGTAGTAGTAGTAGTAGTAGTGTAAGAAGAACAGAAAAAAAAGGAGTAGCAAGATTCATTGTTTGATAAAAAGGAGTAGCAAGATTCATTGTTTGATAGAGGCCTCAACTAACAGGAGCCAAGACCAGGAGTGATACCGCCCAATGAGTGTGGCGGGAAACCAGTGTGTGTTTCCCAATAGTAATTGCCAGGCGGGAAATATTCTCTAATATACTGAGTCCATATTTTACTTCTCTGGCCAATATAATGTGCTGGAGGTGTATGAATTTGAACATTTCGAAATTTGCGTTCCTGTTTCGGATTCAGATCTTAACATTAATTAGTCACTGTAAGAAATGTTTATGGCAGTTACGTATTAATGTTTCAGTACACGTCATGCTATTATCAATATGAACACATGTGTTAGCAATACTAATTTGAGCTCCAAGTTAACACACTGATACAGAAACCATTATTCTGCAACGCTTTCTCTTACCACGACTATTTTCAAAGGCCACAGAGATGATTAGCAGCTTCCCAAGAGTGTTCCTCGTGTCAGTAATGTAATTTTGTTAATCTGTCACTAGTACTATATAAACCACTCTTAAAAACCAATGTAACCACGACGATTATTTTCAAAGACCAAAGAGATGATTACCTGGTTCCCAAGAGTTTCTCGTGTCAGTAATGCAGAAATCTTGTTAATCTGTCACTAATACCATAAAACACTCTTAAAAACCTAAGTAATTTCATCACGACTATTTTCAAAGGCTACAAAGATGATTAGCTGGATTATGAAGCGTTTCTCCTGTTAACAGTGTGGAAATTTTGTTAATATGTTACTATGACCAGTCTAAAAAGCTCATATAAATTCGTCTATGTAGAGTCACTTGAAAGCAGTGGAGATGTGGCGTAGAAGAGTTTGCAAATATGGTCCTTAGAAGGAACATCACTGCCATTTAACAATACTCGGCTCATTAATAGTAAATAAGAATACCTATTACTACACCTGGCAATGACACCTTCACTTCATTTTCAGACTCACGAATAATTGCAAACAATGAATAAAGAATAAACTCAAATGAAGTTTCGATCTCCTCAATAATTACTACATTAGCTTGAGAAAAGTCTGTGTTTATAATTAGCACCGTCAAATATGATCATAAAGAAAAAATAAAAATTTGGTTCAACACATCGACAGTTCAGTGATCGATATAGTTCTTACTTTAGCTAAAATAAAAGAAAAAATAATACCCGTAATCCTTTGTGACCAGCTAGCAATGGTCCTAGTATGTGACACGCAGATTTGATCATGCATGTACACACAAAGTTAAATAAGTTAAAGCACCGGATGGAAGTTAAATGAACCCTTTTATTGCTTAATGTCTTTTATGTCTATTTTTTCACATTCACGAATACTTTTTAAACACTAATTGTCGTGCTTCAGACTCTTAAATAGCTTTGTAACCTCGAAAAAAAAAATAAATAACCTTCCATTCTCTCTTCTCTGTGCGTCCTTGAGAATTACTTCCACCGGGAATGTTAACAAAAGCAACACAGCAACGAAAGGGTTAATGCACAAAATAATTCGATGAACACACTAACCTTAACAATGACATCTGTACTCAGGAAGGAGCGTAAGGAGCGTGGCTGGCGGGGAGTGTCACACCTCTGTTCCGTTCCTTCCTCTTGCCTCTAAAAGAAAAAAAGGAAAAAAAAAAAATTGTGAAAAAAATAATTTGTAAAAAAAAAAATACTTGCAGGTAAGATAAGTGCTAAAATAGAAATGAAATTGAAATTGAAAAAAAAAAAACTCCCAGACTACCGGAATATAAAATTAATTGATTCTAGGTGATTTGTAATACAGATTTTATCATTAAAAGAAATTAGCTTCAACGATCAGGGCAATGTTCTTATACTCTACTTTTTGTGAAGAGAGAAACATTTTCTTATTATACTATTCATGATGATGATGATGATAATAATAATAATAATAATAATAATAATAATAATAATAATAATAATAATAATAATAATAATAATAATAATAATAATGATAATAATAATAATGTTAACAACAACAACAACAACAACAACAACAACAACAACAACAACAACAATGAACAATAATAATACGTAATAATAATAATAGTAGCAGTAGCAGTGGCAGCAGTAATAGTAGTAGTAATAGAAACAACAACACCAACAAGAACAGCAACAGCAACAGCAATATAAATCAATAAATAAACAAATAAATTAATAAATAAATAGAAAGTGCAAGCAATAACAACACGTGCATCCCCAGTGACCCCAGACACTCTGTGAAATGCGGCATCTCATTTCAGGCCAATCTTCCGCAGCTCCCGCCACGTGCCCTGCTCGGCTCTTGCGTGTTGTCCAGTGTCATGTGAAAATAGGAAACTACGTAATAAGAGCCGAAATTGTTCGCTCTCTCCAGTAAAGGAATGGGAAAGTTGCGAAAATTTGAGAATAAAGACTGTCTCAGGAGTATGGTTAAATGTTGTACAGTGTTATATGAAAAACGATAAGTGATAAGTGAAAACTGTACCCTCTCTCGAGTAAAGAAATTGAGAAGTTCTGGAAAACTGAGAAAAGTGTTTAACGAATATTAAAAAGTTTTCAAATACTATTGTTATGTGAAAAGGTAAAATTGATAAGAAAGTTTGAATTGCACGTTCTCTCCAATAAAGAAACTTAAAAGTTGTGAAAAGTTGTGAAAAATTGAGAAAAGTGTTTCGAGAACATTGTTTGAAATGTTCAAGAAAATACTATACCAGTGCATTAGTCACACAACATAATACAATGCTTCATAAGAAATATTTGGTAAGAAAGTTGAAATCAAATGCTCACTCGAGTAAATACATTCACGAAGTTAAGAAAAGTTAACGACAAAAACTGTCAAAGAATATTAAAGGAGTTTTTGAAAAGAGTATAGCAATTAAAACAAACTGTGGGATGAAAAAATCTTAACAATAAAGTTGAAATTGAAAGCTCAGTCGAGTAAATAGATTCATAAAGTTTATGAAGATTGAGAAGTATGATCTTAAAAATAATGTTAAAAGTTTTCCTGAAAATAAATAAATTATTTCGAACGTTTCCATATAGACTGCTGTTAAAAGGTGGTAACAAACAACAACAACAACAACAACAACAACAACAACAACAACAACAACAACAACAACAACAACAACAACAACAACAACAACACTCAAAGGAAGAAGAAGAAGAAGAAGAAGAAGAAGAAGATGAAGATGAAGATGAAGATGAAGATGAAGATGAAGATGAAGAAGAAGAAGAAGAAGAAGAAGAAGAAGAAATTATGATAATGATCATGATGGAGAATAAAGAAAATGATAAGTAGGAGGGGGAGGACAAGGAAGAGAACAAGGAGGAGGAAGAGGAGGAGGAGGAGGAGGAGGAGATTCCATGACAAAATTCATCTTTTTTCTCCCATTATAATTTCCTACCTGTGTTTGGAGTTTTTAGGTTGACAAATCATGACATTAATTAAAAGTTAATATTTGTAATTTACGTCCCAGATTTTTTTTCGTAACTTTTAAGTCTTTGCTATTATGACAACAATGAATTACCTATTAGACTGCAACGTCTCTCATCTACGATCACACTTGATTAGAAACAATTGATGGATCAGGGAACGCTAATTGATTGAGTTACGGCGCCACAACAACAGGTTCATATGTCGCTGGATGGGATTACGAAACACCATCTCTCTCAACTAACCGCCATGAGTCAGACTCGAGCAACCCTCACCTCACACCACGAGCCGCCCAGTGCACCGGAGCCAGCCAGGCAGCGGTGGTGCGTCTGTCGAGGACTTAGCACAGTCGGGGTGCAGGTGGTGAGCGGCTCTGTGGGACGCTGTGTTAAGTCGAGGACAAAATGAACGGCGTCACTTTCTTGTCTGCAACGAGGACACGAGTTATGGAGGACACGAGATATGGAGGAAGCAAGGCAGGGAGGAAAGCAAGGAAAACAAGGTGTGCGGGAAACGAAACATGAAAATATATTTCAAAACCCTAATAAGTTCCAGTAAACCTGTTAAACTGTTTCTATAATTGTGGAGACACCTCTCAAACGCACACTAACCCCTGCAAGAATCGTGTAAGCCCCAACAATTTCCGCTAAAACCAGTCATACTTTCCCCCAGAATCATGAAAACATTTTTGAAACCCTAACAACTCCCGCTAAAACCTGTAAAAACAGACTAAAGATTAGACACATATCACTTCCAATATAACGTGTTAAACTATCACTAGAATCATGAAAGCAACCTGCAAAAACTACAAAAAACCAGCAGGAATCATGAAAATCCCAACAACTTCCACTAAATGTTGGCAAACTCTCCCAGGCACCATGAAAACATCTTTAAAAACACTACCTTCCACAACAGCCTGTTAAACATAGTGGAGCAACACGCCAATTCAGAGACAATGTAGTCTGCGAGTGTTGCATGGATGTTACGGCGTCCCGTGTTACCCAGAGGACCTCAGCGCTCACCAATTAGCTAAGTGAGGAACACATGACGTCACTGAAGCTTAACAAGACGTAAAGCGCGCCAGGAATGAAAGCCAAGTATCGTTCACGCTGGAGGGAGGAAGCGAAATAGCGTAATCATGATGTTATAAATTCCGCTAAACCCATTTGATGAACACTCTCATTTTCGCCCAATAGCACAGCAAGTCCCATAAACTTCAAAGCGAGGACCCAAAATATGCCTCTAATTATCCCTTCTTTAAATGTGTCAAAGGCCCTGGTGTATTTTTAGCACGCGCATTGCTGGGGTATTTCAAACACGCAACGGTTACATCAGTGAACCATATTCTGAAGCGCTTCTACGCCACACCATGACTACTTCCAGAAGGCTTTAGTTGAAGTTACATGGATTTTTAAAGATATTTTTTCCGGTTCTAGTGACATTAACAAGACTTCTACATTATTAATAGGAGAAACACTCTTGAAAACAGGACTAATCTTCTCTGTGACCTTTGAAAAATAGTCATAGTAAGAAAGCAAAACGTTTCAGAATAGAGACCAAGGAGTGGCGTGGAGTGAAAACTGATTAGTGTTGGTGGAGCGATTCCCGCGTTGCCTGACCTGAAGAATGTTGCGTGCTGGGAGGCTCAGGACGGAGGTCAGGCGTCAGTCAATTGCGGCACCGTTGAAGGAGCGAAGCGATGTACAACTGCTACTGTTAATGTTGCTGTTTCTGTTACTACTATTAGTACTGCTTCTGCGGGGAGTAAAGGTGTCATGTTGAAGTTATTCTTGGTTTCTATTCTATATAATATAATCTTTCACACTTTAGGACGTATCTACTTAGTCTATTTCTGCCTTTCATTTCCAATTTGTTCATAAAATGCCTCCTTCTGAATTCTTATCCAAAATACGGAAACTCTATTGAGTGTACAGAAAGAAGAAAAGTAGTAATTAGTGTGTGTGTGTGTGTGTGTGTGTGTGTGTGTGTGTGTGTGTGTGTGTGTGTGTGTGTGTGTGTGTGTGTGTGTGTGTGTGTGTGTGTGTGTGTGTGTGTGTGTGTGTCAATGGGCTTTCCTTACTGGGTCTTGGTCATCTTTTTGCAGGGATCTTGGGGAAACCTTTGCGCTGCAGGAGGCGCAGCCATGATATCGGGAAGAAGAGAACAGCGGGAAGAAAACTGCTGTGATGACGAAGGATAGAGAAAGGAGAGAAGAGGGAGAAGAGAGGGACGGTAATAGAAAAGGAAAGATTAACGTGATAAAAATTGAAAGAATAAATAAACAAATAAATAGAAAGCAAAGAAAGTATGACGACAGTCTCTTAACAAACTGACGAATACTAATCATACTTTGACGGAACTTGTTTATTCAGGCACTAGTAATTTTTGTCACTATGATCAAGTAACGAAAGTGGATAATAAAGGCACTTGCAGTGTGTGTGTGTGTGTGTGTGTGTGTGTGTGTGTGTGTGTGTGTGTGTGTGTGTGTGTTTGGAAGAAAACGAGAGCCTGGCAACAAACCATATGCATAATATTCTATACTTATCTATTATGCATTTTCTTAAGTTCTTCCACTTTGGGTAGTTTTTCAAAATGCATTCTGTCATCACCTTTGACGTGACCTGATTTGCACCCACGCACGATACAAACTGTTGGCATTTTTGCATAACTCACAAAATTACCGCAGCCTCCCCGACCACAACAGAAAACGAGGCTCCGTTCCACTGGGCGGCAGGGTGACTACGTGTTTGACTGGAGAGTTTCGAGCGGCAGAAGCTTTGGTCTAGATTACCTATGACGTCAGGCAAAGACCGAGACCCAGTTAGGCTCCCCTCCGTGCGCTTTGAAAATACCTTCCTCACTTTACCTAGCATACAACACTACCACATAACTTCGCGTATGAGCTGAGTTTGTCATCCTCAACAACAACAACAACAACAACTACAGCTACCACCACCACACCATCAAAATTACCTCCAGAAACCACCACCACAAGCAATGACATCAAATACCACCACTACCACCACCATCCCGGCTATCACACGTTTTATCCTTCCAGTCGACCACAAGCTAAATGGTGCGAGCCGCGTGCCTTTCCTTGCGTGATTAATAAACGTGACGATGATGACTCGCAGTGAAGGAGACTTGCCCGTCGCTTCCCCAGCTGATCGAACCTTCCCACACACACACACACACACACACTGACAGATGATGGATGCTCCTCCGTGTCAAGTATTTATTAATTGTGTACAGAAGGACATTGATACGTGTTTGAGTGTAGGATGGGTTTTGGGCTGCAGAAGTAATGTAAAGGATTTTGTTTCTAGGTTTGTTTGTTTTTTTCATTCCTTTTTTCACTATGTGTGTAAAAAATAATACTAACTGACGGTTTGTTTGCAGGCGGAGTTGTAACATAAATGACATCGTATCTACGTTTGTCCGGTATTTCTTTCTCTATTTTTCACGTGTGTGTGTGTGTGTGTGTGTGTGTGTGTGTGTGTGTGTGTGTGTGTGTGTGTGTGTGTGTGTGTGTGTGTGTGTGTGTGTGTGTGTGTGTGTCCGTGCGAGTATACATACATACACAGCACCATCCTGCACGCGTGTAGATGCATGCACGTACAAGTATGCACATGAATCCCAGCAAGTGTGCATTCCCGACTAATAATCATCACTCACTGAAACATTCATGCTCCTTTGTTCGCCTGGACGCTGCTGGGGGGATAGCGGGGGCGGTGGGCTCCCTGGACCGGATGCGGCAGGTGATGCATCGCGGCGGCGCCTTAATGGGTTGTTTAGCGCGACGAGCAGATCCCCCCAACCCCCGCCAAGCAATGCAGCGCCTCCCAATCTGCCCGGGACAAAGGCACCATTGCAGTCTTGTCTCGCTTTATGATGGTGGGAGTAATGGATGGCCGGCGTGTTTGACTGAAGAGCTGCTGGGATGTGCCTTGCTGTGAGTCTTGGGTATGGAAGGAGATAAGTTGTGTTGCTTCTTTTCTGTAATCTGTTCATGGTGTAATGGTTGAGGCTAAGGTTATCTATTGGTTGGGGAGCTGAGAAGTGATAGGGTGTAGTGTCCTGTTTGGAGTGTTGGTAAGGGAGGAAGGATTCAGGCTATGTTGCTTCGCCTCTATAATGTTATAATGTCAGTCATCATCATCATCGTCGTCAGCCATATAGGCACAATACAGTGTCTATATATACTGCATGGCACTGTAAATTTATTAAAGTTTATCAGAAATACATCACCTTTCATTTCACATTCAAAAAGGTGACGTCACATTGAGTGCGTCACATCGCTCGGCTCACTCAGATAGCCATCACGCGCGCCCCTCCAGCCCCGCCATCTGCTTATGCAAAATGAGCCTCTTGCCTGCCTGCCTTGTGAGGAGAGCGGCGGCATCTGTATCAGGACAATATTCTGAAACACTTCTGCACTGCACCACTACTTTCAAAAGGCTCTACGTAGTTGAAGGGACACGGGTTTTACGGGTGTTTTTAAGGTTAAAAAGACCCATTAACAAGATTTCTACGATATCAACAAGATAAACACTCTAAGAATCAGGCTAACCATTTATGTGGCCTTCGAAAATAATACTAGTAAAATTACACGGTTTTTAAAGTTGCTTTCTTCTTGAATCCACTTGAATTATACTTCAGTCTACTTGAAACCACTTGAAATTCACTCAAAACTCACTCATAAGCAACCACTGAAGAGTAACAGGGTAGAATCCACTGAAATTCCCCATAACTCACTATCTTAACTCCCCAATTCAACGTACAATGCAAGCTAACAGGCTACATTCATCCTCAGCTAATACAACACTTAATCAGGAGCGCGAGAGTCCAGCTTCCCTCGGCGCCTCTCGTCCAGCCCTTCACTGCTGTCCGGCACCTTCACTCCCTTCACTCTCCTGATTCCCTAACTCACGCCGGGCTCCTCGTTACCTTAGACTGCAGGACGTGTTTGCTCGATTAACTGGCAGTGTTGGTGCAGACGTAATTAGCGTCGCGACACACGGAATCATGTGCTCCCAGCCTCCTTACTTCACTAAGGAGGGATGTGTGTGTTGTATTGGGGGGAAATACGATGGTTTGTCTTCTTTTGTATTGGTGTGTTTTAGTGGTGACGTGTGTGTGTGTGTGTGTGTGTGTGTGTGTGTGTGTGTGTGTGTGTGTGTGTGTGTGTGTGTGTGTGTGTGTGTGTGTGTGTGTGTGTGGGTGTGTTTTGTTATTTAATCTTATCTACTGATGGTTGAAGCTACTAAAGTTGATGGCAACAACAACAACAACAACAACAACAACAACAAAAACAAAAACAACGACGACGCAATAGGAGCAACAACAACAGAAATTCACCAAGCTGCAGTATATGAAATTTAGAGTTTGTATTGCACCGTCTGCCATATCTGTCATCTTCACCACTGTCTTGAATCCCTTGACTGTTCTCTCTCTTTGTGTGTGTGTGTGTGTGTGTGTGTGTGTGTGTGTGAGCACGAGGAAGTGATGGATTATTGTGAAAACAGACGTACGATATCATAAGACACTATAAGACAACATACTTTAATGTACCTATTGAAAGAAGATGTGATAGATGAAATAATAAGAGAACTGCAAAAAAAAATAAGATAAAAAAAAACTACTCGTATATATACTCTAGTTAATTAGCATTGCAGTCCTCAGTGTAGAGTAAAATCCTGTAAAAAGTAATAATGAACACTAATTAAGGAGCTGAAAGACGGAGAGACGCCTTGGTGGTCTATGCGGTGCGGGAATAAAAGCAGGAAGGGAATGAAATGGCGCGGCGTCGCACTCAGCGGGACGCAACGAATGCATGGAATCTGTCAGTCGGGTCGACCATTGTGGCACGGAACGCTGAGGCGGAAAGCGACGAAGTAAATCTTATAAAATACGGACAGTGCACCGACCGAATGGTGTAGTGGAAGGTCAAATGAAAGACCGCCACACACAAATGCTGTATGTCTGAACTCTATCCAGAAGGGTCAAATAACAGAGCGGGGCTGATGACCAGGGCGAGGTAATGTAAAACCCCCCATGATGATGTACAGGAAGGCCACATGAAAGACTGTCACACCTAAATGATTCACATCTGAACACTCTATTCACGTGGGTGAAATAAGAGGGAACCGCTGATGGCCAAGCAGGGGCGTATTACTGCTTTCTGAAATTGGATGTGACCTAATCTTATCTTACTTCCTTCCTTTTTCCTTCCCCTGCCTATCCCAACTTAACGAAAAGTAAGAAACGAAGACTGAATTGAAGCGTACTATTCTAAAACTTGAACCAACGTAATCTAACATAACGGAATAGTTCAGCCAGATATGAAATTTAAAGTGTTTGTGGATGAAAGCTCATACATGTACCTACATGAGAATAAACACACACTCAAATCAATCTGCAAATACGTTTTACGAGTACAATTACAACTTGAAACTCTGGATACACGTTCAGCGATGAAATAAAAAAAAACAAGTCACAATATTATTTCAATCCAAATACCCAATGTGTGTGTGCCACAATTTCAGCAGTGCTGCGAACAAGGATTCAAAGGATTGATAGAATTTAAACAAGACACCCAGAATCTCGACAGAAATAGGATCCACCAGCGGCTGGAGTGATTTATTGAAGCTAGGCGGCGGACAGTGTGGTCAGTGTACTCGGGGAGGAGGCAACGACAGGGGCAGCGACTCACTGAGAATGGAACGTTGTGGATGGTAACGAATTTATCTTACTTCCCTTTAGTGGCGTTGACCTGCGTGGGCCTCGCTTAGTATGTGCAGTGTGGCTCCGTGACTAGAGGAAGTGGGAGGGAAAATCTTCGTTGGAGTGACAGGTGGCTGCGGGAGCCTCACTACACTGAAGTTTACGTACAGTTATGTCGTACATGTAGCAGAATAGGAGAATATGCCCAGTGTAAAGGGCAAGCATCATTATTGTGACGAGGAGGCTTGTTCTGTGGGGAAAGTTACAAGGAAATTCAAGATATGAAAGTCTTCATATGCTCGGGCTGGGAGAGGAGAGAAACAGGTGTGCCTTGTCATACAGGGAGGAGCGAGTGTTGGAAAGTACATGTGTACCATTATTGAGGAAACTTGTTGTCTGGGAAAGTTACAAGGAAACTCAAGATAACCATAGTCTTCTACAAGATACACATACCCTGTTTCTCGTGGCCAAACACACTCAAGCGTACAGTACATTTGTGTCGGAACACGTGTAAAAGGTGCACGTTAGAGAAATATGTACTAATATTGTGGCAAAGAGACTAGTTCTGTAAAGTTATAAGGAAACTCAAGATAATTATAGTCTACAAGATGCACATATGCCCTACCTGGTTAAGAGCGGACTTGAATGGGTGTGCCTTATTATTCATGGAGGAGTGAGTAACAGAGAGCATGTACCAGTATGTGCCAGAAACCTGATCTTTGGGGAAGTTAAAAGGACTCTTAAAATAACCATAGACTTTTGCAAACTATATTTATACCTTGTTACCCTGTCTGCCTTGGAGACGAGAAAAATAGGCGAGTCTTATCACTCCGGGGAGAGAGAGAGAGAGAGAGAGAGAGAGAGAGAGAGAGAGAGAGAGAGAGAGAGAGAGAGAGAGAGAGAGAGAGAGAGAGCACTGGAAGCAAGGAATAAACAAAGGCTTGGTGTGCAGCGTTCCTTCAAGTTTCAGGATTGCAAAACAGGCAAATTCAATTTAGCTCTAAAGGCAACCTGATATTCCGCTCTTGAAAAATGTGAAAAGTCATGGAAAATAAGAAATGCACCGAAGGAGTCTGGTCCAGAATTTGCCGGCGAGAAGAATAAGGGAGAGAATGTGCGACTCTTTATATACTGAGTGACGAACGCAACATTTCTCGGCTATGAGAAGACGACCTCCACCTCAACACAACCACCAAGACTTTCGACCTTAACAGTGACCAACACGACCCTCACTTTGCTATATATAGACCACCACGACCCTACACCTTAACACAACGACCAACATGACTTTTGACCTAACTCAACGACCAACACGCCCTTCGATCTTAACACAACGACCAACACGACCCTTGACCTCGACCTCGAAAATTTTGGGAAGGCCTAAATTGCAATACACCAGTCTTCGACGATCGGAGAAAAGAAAATGAATAGCAAAATATTACAATAAACTCACTAGTAACAAGAGGACGCAATAAGCAGACTCTTATTTAATGACTAAAATACTGGGGACATAAATTTCAATGCATAAATTCTGTACATACGAGAAAGCAAATAAAAACCACAATTTTATAATAACCACAAGGAGACAAGAATGAGGCACTTCTCCAATAACGACAATATTGCAGGGACAGAAGCTATTACCCATCCCATACGTGTTGAAATATGTAATAAGTATGATATCAAACACTCAGCGGGTCTCCGTTAACAAGGCTGATAATACTGAACCGGAGACAGGGAGAGGCACTGACTGACTGACTTACCGGATAGTAAAAACAATAACAAATAACTGATGCTATACAATAAATAAACATTTGAACTATCTGAAACACGTAGTAGAATATAAATTACCTTTTACCACAGAAATTACGACAAAAATTAAAACTACAATACTACAAACCAAAAATAACACAAGAACGTAAAATGCAAGAACAAATTTGACTGTATTTGATAACGAAATCACTGGAGACACAAGATGCAACATACATATTACTGTTAAGACACGAGAGGAAAGACACTGCAAGAGGAACGACTTGCCAGAAGGAAAAGAAAAAAAAACCTCGAGGCTGTGTCGTTACCAAAGCGAAACGTAACTGAAATCGACTCCCAGTAAACTGAAAACTGAACTATTTTTCCACTTGACAGCTGCTCGTTGACACCCTCGGCATATGAGCGACGATTCAGCAATGCATTCCTAATATTTGCATGATTTAACGCCACTCCTCTTAGCGTCCAGCACTTTCTCGCCTTTCTGTTGAATCTACAAACACAGCTCTACTTGTTTATTTATTTGCAGGAGGAGTCATGTGGAAACCAGGGGCTACCAACTGGTGACGCGCTGCTGGTCCCGGCTTCCCCTGGCTCGTGGACCGCCGTGCTTTCATCAACGCTGGGAATCGCTTTGGCAGATATAATGAAACAGAATTTAGATGCCAGAGTAATGACTTGCTGCTTCTGACATCAAGGGAGCGTCTCTCTCTCTCTCTCTCTCTCTCTCTCTCTCTCTCTCTCTCTCTCTCTCTCTCTCTCTCTCTCTCTCATGGACATTCATTCAAACAAGACAGCTACGGTTTTTAATCTTGAGTTAGCGTTTAGTTAGGTAAATATTTCAAAATTACCCTGGTTGCATGATCCAGTTATACAAATATACGAGAGAGAGAGAGAGAGAGAGAGAGAGAGAGAGAGAGAGAGAGAGAGAGAGAGAGAGAGAGAGAGAGAGAGAGAGAGAGAGAGAGAGAGAGAGAAGTCAAAAGATACAGCTTGGAGAGACAACACTGACAACAAAAAGAGTAATGGAGTGGCCCAGACCTTTTACTGCCTGTTGTTTTATTCCTCCCTTGAAAAATCGTGCAGGTTTTACAGCAAGCCACACTCCCACGAGACACGCAATCCTGAGCCTCGACACAAGTAGATTGGCCAGCTTCTCCGCTTTTAACCTTCCTAGTCATTGCAGACCGGTACTAGATCAAACTAGACTGGATTGTATAGGAGAGGATAAGAAAGGACTGAAGTGAACACGAATAAGGTGAACTGGAAATAACAGGAGTGGAGTGAAATAGGCTGGGCTGGAACTGACAAGATTGCACAGGAGTAAGGTGACCAGTTGCTTCTTCCTTTGCTTTTAACCTTCTCAGCCATTGCAGATCAGTCCCCATTGAACACTCACTCTTGTTAGGATCTGCCCCTCCGGTCCTCGCACAGACGCGGAGCTGTGACGTTTTTCTTTCCTTTTTCTCCTTTCTCTGCTTTTACTAATCACCTACATCTTTCACATACTTTTACAATACTCGAATCGTTCTGTAGTTTCCAAAATACACAAGTAATCTGAAGATACAGAAGCATCCACCAGAGAGTGCCCAAGGATCTGCCCGTCCGGTACTGGTACAGACCAGTATTCAGAAACTTTTTGCTCTCACCACGACTCTTATCAAAGGCCACGGTGAGCATTAGCCGCGTTTTCAAGTGTTTCCCCTGTAAATAGAGTATAAATCTCGTTAATCTGTTACTAAAGCCACGAAAACACCCTTAAAAACCCATGTCACTTTAATTAGTCTTTTGGAAGTAGTAGAGTTGTGGGCAGAAGCGTTTCAGAATATGGTCCACAGACGCAGAGCTGCAGACTCGAGACTCGAGACTCGGGGCTCGGGGGTCGGGGCGTTAAGCTCTTCACGTCCTCACGGCATCAAGTCTCCGCGGATGGCGAGGATGTGCACCGGGAGTGGAGTGGCCTCGCATTATCGCTGCATGCAGGCAGAGTTGCAGTACTGGCACTTTGATTTTTGTGTTTGTTTTGCACTAAAGGCAGCGGAACCAGCGTGCAAAAGTGTAAAGTGTTGCGGAACTTCTTTTCATTTGCTGAGTTCAGGTCACGCCTCGCTGCTCTGACTCTTTAATGCTACTTGTTTTTCAGACTGCGTCGATACATTTTTTGTTCTTTTCTTTCTCCCGGGTTAATTGCGAGACTAGAAACAGTTTGTCATACTCCCGTACTGCTGCTCATTCTTCCAGTGGTACGCACAACGTACTTCACGATGCGGCCGGCGTTTTATTTGTAGGTAAGACGCTACTGACTGAGGAGCTTGTGTGTCATCTTTATTGCATCTCACAGTAATCACTTGAAACAATACTATCTATTTATTATTTTCTTGCATTTCAGCCTGCAACTGACCTTTCATATTAATTAAAATAATGTGAAATGTTCATCCTACAAGTGTTTTTTTTAAATATTACGTTAGACGTAAGCTTCCTCACACATTTGAGTAATATTCAGGTATACATTATTAATCTGCCTTAACGAGAGAAAAAAAAAAAAAAAAAAAAAAAAAAAAATATATATATATACATATATATATATATATATATATATATATATATATATATATATATATATATATATATATATATATATATATATATATATATATATATATATATATATATATATATATATATATATATATATATATATATATATATATATATCTGCACCTCTGAAAAATGTTTGTGCATCGGCTGGCATTTCTTTCTCCGTCGAAATTCTGAACCCCGTTCATTCTAACACCTTATCTATTTTAGCTATATGTTTGCAATGTTATCCATAACTTACACATGTACAAACAAAAGAAAATTAATAAACTGAATTAAAAAAAATAAATAGGTGGCTGGTTCATTTATATACATTACTTTATTGAAAAACGGTGAAGTGTTTATTCCACACGAAACATCCACGCCAATTCTCCCCACACTCCCAGACGCCATCACTGCCTTAACAAACTCCAGCACTCCCAAGTTTACTTTAGTTCCACTTGAATGGCGAGTCTTGAAGCAAAAAACAGATTAATTTAACTTTACATTTCATCTCCCGTCCCACTGGAAGCTCACGCCCTTCCCTCCCTGAGTTAGGGTGTCGCGCCGCCCCCTGCCTGTGATACACTCGCCCTCCATTAAAGATATCGCCGTCTGTTTTTTTTCCCCCGCACACTTTTTCATGATCTCCGCCACCACTGTCTCCCCCTTTTACTCCGGCACGGGGAAAATCCAAACTGACTCTTCCCAACCCGTGAAATCCCGCTTGCAAAAAACAAACCTTTTCACATGAGAGCCGCGGCGGGGAGGCACCTCTGCCGACACATTTTTGAGGCAACAGGTAAGGGTAACGCTAACAAAGAGGCTTCAGAGGAGCACACGAGCTGCAGCAAGGCAAGAGTGTGGCGTTTTATCGAAGCAGTAACGTGAAGAGACTCTTGAGAAATGTGTCCGTATTCTGAAATGCACTGTTCTTATTGTTCTATAGTGGAGAGATTCTGGCCCTCTGACTCTGGGCTACAAGACAGAAAAAAGGCTCAGTGATGGTGCCAGTCCTTAAAGAGTAGAGCCAAAAGGATCTTGAAAGGCCACAGATGATTTAGTCAGGTCGTAATAGGTATTTTTCTCATTAATTATTTGAATCCACAGTATTTTCCTCCAGAATCCGTTAAATGCAGCCATCGTAAGGCACCATAACGTCACAGAGAACAAGACACCATGACATCAGAAACACGCGGAATGTGGAATAAACACTACGTAGAATATCTGTAGAAGCAAATAAATATCAAGAGTGTAGAACAAGATGCCCTGCTAAGTACTACCAGCGGAACATTAGGGACAAAACACCATTGCGCGAGCTTAGAAAGAGATAGAATGATGGAATAATGGAAGCAACAGGTGCAAGAATCAATTTAATCACAGAAAATTGAAACAGCAATACAGAATTTACTTTACTAAACAGCATCTAATTTTCTGTTGGCAGTAAGTGCAGACGCAAAACAACGAAGAAGAAGAGTAGGATAAACCAATAAAAGAGCATATACGAGTAATAACAAAAGAAAATAGAGACTGCAAAACCCCAGTTGACCCACACACAGCGACTTTTGACATTCCCACAAACTGAACTGAACAACGAAAGAGAAAGAAGAGCAACATCACGAAGACAAAACAAGAAAGAACAAGGCAAGACAACTTCAGATGCATATAAAAACAAAAGAAAACAGTGACTACAAAAGCCAACTGACCAATATGCGGAGACTTCTGACATTCGCACGAGCAATACTGGACAGGACAACACAGTGAAAGAAGAGAAACATTACTGGACTGGACAGCAGAGAAAGGTGATGACATTGTGAGAAATTGGATGTAGGTGGTGAAGAGGGCAGGCACAGTCCTCTGAAAAAGCTACTGCGAGACTAGTCAGGAATAAAGTACACATTTCTCAGGTCGTGTTCCCTTCACCTACCTCCAACAGGGTGAATGTAGGATGATGATCATTACTGGATGAAAAAACAGAGTGAACATGAAGAACTGCTTGTTGGAGATCTGCTCGGCATCACGGCTGGCAGCTTTAGCATATCTGAGGAGAAAGGTGAGGAAATAAAGGTTAGAACTGATCTGATTGCCTTTAAAAGCTGCTGTATTCAGGCAACGTCTCACAATAATTTGAAAGGTGACCTTTATATCTGCCTGCCTGTCTGTCTGTCAGCCTGTCTGGGTGTTAGTCCATCAGTGTGTCATGTTAAGGATCAGTGTCAAGCTTTGTGTCCTGTTGCTCTGTTCCTTTTGGTCTACGAACTCCCTTGGTGTGAGTTCGAATCCCTTCATAGCTTTTAGTTACTGAGTTTTTTGCAATTAGATTTTTCACTCAGCCACTGATCAATCACTGTGTAAATTTGCAGAAACTTTATCATAGAAACATACTGTGTTCTTTTCAGCTATTACCTGACTTCATGCAGAATACGCTCTGATTTAATTGCTGTTAATGAGTTACCTCCAAATATAGGAGGAATTCTCATTTGTATAATTATTCTACTATTAGAGTTGTCATAGTTTCTTATTTCTCAATACTATTTTTTTCTATTAATCTAATTTATTCATTATTGATATATTTTTAAGCTATGTCACATTCCACATCAGTTTCAGCATGCCTTTATTTATATATTCTTTTATCTATTATTACTTTTGAACACTCCATTATTAAATTATGTCCTGTAGCGACTCGACTAACTCAACATTTCCAATTTTTCAATGCTTATTTATATATTTTCGTCCCTTTCCATAATTCGGAGCTTCCTTGAATTTGTGTTGGAATGCTTCCCTGCACTCAGAAGTCATGATTACCTGAGCCAGAAAGTGTTCCTTCTTCCGCTGCCTTCCTGGAACTGAACCTTCACACACTGATCCCTGGCTTAGCATTATGTGTCTGTCTTTAGCAGCAGCATTACTCGTAAGTCCTGCACTTGTATTCTGTTACACGATTATTTCATCCTATCCAAACAGATCACCATGCATTTACAATAATATTTATGGGACTTATCCAAACTTTGATATTAATAACCGCTCCCCGCCAGTCTAATTAATTTATGGTATTAGCGATTAATTTTTACCGCAGGGACTTGAACTCTTCACTTCAACGACACACAGACTAGGACGCGCCATTCTCTATGTACTGCCGCCTTTCCCAAAATACCAAGAGGTCACTGGGCTGCTGCACTACACTATAGCTGATATGTTTATTTTATGAATTTAAGCCATGTTATATTTCATGTCAGTTTCATTATTTTTTTTTTCTTTTGCTATAAAATATTTCCAATAATCCTAAATAACGAGATGGTTGACTAACAATTTCCATTTATTTATCTTATTTCCATTCAGTTTCAATTAGTGTGTGTGTGTGTGTGTGTGTGTGTGTGTGTGTGTGTGTGTGTGTGTGTGTGTGTGTGTGTGTGTGTGTGTGTGTGTGTGTGTGTGTGTGTGTGTGTATGTGTGTGTGTGTGTTAGTTATTAATTTCCCGACATTGACTGCGTCTGTTCTTCCATTAAAGTCTGTTATTGTTGCATTAATGTGCGTATTCTACATCGCTGTGTATTTCCCTTCACTTCGATCAAAGTATTTCTCTGTTATTTTGCACTATTGCATATTTCATACATTAATTAGCGTTACTGTCCACCACATTCTTTTATTATTACTATTATTTTGTACCCTATTCATGTATTACTGAGTATGTATTCTCGTATTACTGGATAACTCATTCTTGTATACCTGCATCTCTCTCCTCTCTTACTGCGTACGTAATTTTTGCATCATTTATCATCTCCCTCCTCTTATTACTGTGTACTTCGTTCTTGTATTATTAGGCATCCCTCTTTTCTATTATTCCATACCTCATTCTAATATTACAGTGCTTATGTCTTCTGGTACATTCCTGTATCCCTCATGCTTATATCGTCTGGCATCTCTCTCTCTTCTGTTACTGTTCACTCATTCTTGTGTTATTGAGTATATATTTCATTCTTGCGTCATCTGCTATTCCTCTCTTCTATTACTCTGCACCTCGTTCTTGCATAATGCCGCACCTCTCATTTGCATGCAAGAGTTGGCCTGAACAAAGCGAGCACACAACTGTTTCTGCTTGAGGTTACTGATGTTCGCTGATGTATAAATGATGACACGTGGTGAAAATTTGAGTGTGGTGTTTAGCGTTTGTTAAAATATTACAATGTTCCGAGTAGTTTTTTGGGAGTAATTTTTCATCGTTTGTCGGGCAGATAATGCACAGCCGTCAAGGATATCACGGTTCATCAGCGGGAGAAGTGTGTGTATGTGTGTGTGTGTGTGTGTGTGTGTGTGTGTGTGTGTGTGTGTGTGTGTGTGTGTGTGTGTGTGTGTGTGTAGTGAGGAAGTGGAAAGGAGGTCTTGTCTGGTGTTAATCTAGCGAGTTATAGAGCAGCAAAATAAATAAATTGATAAATAAATAAATAAATAGATTAATAAATAAATAAATGAATAATGTAATAAATAAACATCAATAAAGTAAAAAATGAAATCAAAGCAAAAATAAAGAAAAACAAAAGAAATAAATGAGTAAATAAAAAGACCTATTATTATTATTATTATTATTATTATTATTATTATTATTATTACTATTATTATTATTATTATTATTATTAAGGCAATGGTGAGTTTCCTTCCAGTTTTCTTTATTTTTTGAGCATTCACTTACACTATTTTACGTGTAATATTACTTTTTGTCTTCTTTCATTCCTCTCCTTATATGTCTGTCTGTCTGTCTGTCTGTCTGTCTGTCTGCCTGTCTGTCTGTCTGTCTGTCTGTCTGTCTGTCTGTCTGCATGCATGTATGTATGTATATATGTATTATTATTATGTATTCCCCTACAGTGATTAAATTATAGTTTTCCACTTAAAATATTACCTTTCTTTGTTTTTTTTTTTCATAGTTTTTCACATTTTTTTTTCTTATTTTATTGGTGGCGGCCATTGCAGGTTGAACATTCCTCTGCTGCACATTTCACGAGCGGCATTCACCTGCGGCTTGACATTTTCTCCAGAGCTTTGCATCATTTTTTGACAACTGAATCATTTTACTTTTGTCATTCATCTGGTGTTATGTTTTTGTTCATCCATGCTCCCTTTTTTTTTTTTTACCTGAACTGAATGATTTAACCTCTGTCATTCATCTGAAGCTATGCATTCTTTTTTTTTTATTCAGCTGTAATATTTATCATGTCATTCATCGAAATTAGGTTATCTGTTTTTTCTCAGGAGGATTATTCGACCGTTATCATTCATATTTGTGATTTTTTCTATTATTATTTTTCCACGAAGCAATTGATTTGGCATATTCGTGTGTGTGTGTGTGTGTGTGTGTGTGTGTGTGTGTGTGTGTGTGTGTGTGTGTGTGTGTGTGTGTGTGTGTGTGTGTGTGTGTGTGTGTTTCGAGTATAAATTATTTGCTTTGGTCATTCCTGTCTTATTCCGTTATATATATATATATATATATATATATATATATATATATATATATATATATATATATATATATATATATATATATATATATATATATATATATATATATATTAAAGGACACCAGTGCAATATTATTGAGTGCGCGCCCTGTCAATCTAAGTTCCTCCATTGGTTCCCCGTGACATCCCTGGGAGCGGTAATTTCCTTCCCGTCAGTGAGGCGCCGCGTGCATTTCGCCCCGCCGCCAAGATAACCTACATCACACAACACTACGCAGATATTACACACTTTATCTCTCTCTCTCTCTCTCTCTCTCTCTCTCTCTCTCTCTCTCTCTCTCTCTCTCTCTCTTTCTCTCTCTCCCTGTACCGAAAACAGACAACAAAAGATCAAAACTTTAGGTTCATAAAAGAAATTATGGTGAGCGGACCACGGCTTGTAAGTTTATATGATGTATTATTAGTTATTGATTCAGAAAGGCGGCACCAAAAAACAGCGGAAGTGTTATTCATGAGCCAGAATGCTGTTAAATTACTGATAGAATTATGAAAACCACCGGATGGTGCCACCGTCAGGCGACTCCAGCAGCAGTTCCCCGCCGTGACTGTGACTGTGCACGTGATTGTGCACTGTCACTGTGATACGTACTGTATCCACCAATTCCCAGTGAAATAGTATATAAAAGCAGTATAATATAATTATTATAATAATAATAATAATAATAATAATAATAATGATAATAATAATAATAATAATAATAATAATAATAATAATAATAATAATAAGTAATAATAATAATAATAAATAATCATAATGAGAGAGAGAGAGAGAGAGAGAGAGAGAGAGAGAGAGAGAGAGAGAGAGAGAGAGAGAGAGAGAGAGAGAGAGAGAGAGAGAGAGTTTAGCATGTTCGTCTCACCTTTGGTAAGCCGCCACGCATCCACGACATCCTGCCACGCATCACGCTAAGCCGGGACGCGCCGCACCTCTCAGCCCCTATTAACACAACTTCCCTCCCGCAATGTAAACCAGTCCTGCTAACGCCACGACGCTAAGGCAAGACTCAAGCTGCTCCCCGCCTGTCTCTGAACCATATTCCGAGACGCTTCAAAGGCTGTAGTTGAAGTGACACGGGATTGTATGTTAGGTTATGGTTCTGGTGCTACATTAACAATATTTCTACACTATTAACAGGAGAAACACTCTTGAAAGCCAGGTTTCTGAATACAGGCTTTCATTATTATCATCATTATCACTTGTATAATCCTCGTCATTACCTTTGTGCTCCATTGCAACTCCACGACCTAAGTCTTCTGCAGTAATTCTCCACTTATACCCACCAATCACCTCCTCCCTTAATGAATCAGTCAGGTTAGGTTACGCTGGGAAGAACGAAAGGAAGGAAAAATGAAACAAAGAAAAGAATCACCACCATCGCCACCATCACCACCACCACCACCACCGCTAAGTGTCCCGCAGTAATTCACCACTTATATCCACCAATCATTCATCTCCTCCCTCAGTGGATCGATTAAGTAATAATTCTCTTCCAGTTCACACAGACTGAGGATAATTAATGCCAAGCCCTTGTTCTTTTACTTCTTTTTCTCCTGTACCTTCGCTCTCCATGTGGCGAGGTCTAACTTTACACCAGTTCGTCCTGTCCTCCGCGGCTCATATGCATAATACAGCCTTGTTTTCATTTATATCTAAGTATTTGCATATATATTCATTTTCTCTCTCTCTCTCTCTCTCTCTCTCTCTCTCTCTCTCTCTCTCTCTCTCTCTCTCTCTATTTATATTTCTGTTTGACTTACTTATGGAAGTCTCACTGGCCTGGGAGCAGATCTGAAAAGATTAAAAATATACTTAGTAGTGGAAACAAACTTGGGAAACAGTTTTGTTCTTTGGTGGATGGTTGGTAGTAATACTATGGAGGAGGAGGAGGAGAAGAGAAGGCGGAAGAACAGGAGACCCTAAAAGAAAAAAAAACACCACCACCACCACCACCGCCAACACCACTACCATCATCACCACCAACACCACAGCCACTACCACCATCACCACCACCACTAATACTTCAAAGAGCCTCATTAACACCTACTAGTTCGCGAGGGTTGATACTAGAGGGAGGGACTGGTGGGTGTCTAGGAGCAGTGTGTGAGCGTCTCTGTTCCTTCCCAGATTGAGCCCCGGGCGTGTCTCAGCGGATCCCCAGTAAGCAATACTAACCGCGTTACTGCCACGGCATCCATTTATATATTGATGAGGGTGTTCCCGGCATGTTCTACACTCTGTGGATGCTGCAGCAGAGACGCCCAAGGCCTAGCCCAGACCAAGATGCCTTGTATCGAAACAGTTGCTCAACGATGTGTCTGGAGTGTTGCAAAACAATGTATCTGGAGTGTTGCGAAACAGTTGCTCAACAACTGAGCAACAATAAGCTACGTGAGACAATACATCTGCGTGATACGGTACTATTTTTTGCATTTTATCAGACTTTTTCCCTTCTCTCCTGCTAGTGGAACTTCTGTAAAAAAAACGTAGAAATTTCACCTATGAGTGAAATGTAGATTCCATATATTCCATGGCAAGTGTATTTTTTTGTATTCAATCTCACTATTTCCCTCAAAACCCTTAACAGCACGAGCCAGCAAACCACTGAGTCGAACTGACCAGTGACAACCAGATGATGAGTCGTGTTGCCAGCAACACTATATCGTGTTTCCCATATCCAGGGGGAAACACAGAAACACATTACGGCAACAAATTTGGATTGTTGCTCAACTATTGAGCGACCTTTCAGATACATTGTTGTTGGATGTTTATCAACAGTTCCGAAATATTTTTTGATTTGTTGATCGTCTGTTGTGAGCAACAATGTATCTTGGTCAAGGACAAGGTTTTAATAATAAGACAATAAGTAGTTCACTCTCATTTGCTATAACTGTCGTTTAAATACACCACACTCACACACACACACTCACACACAGGTAGGTGGTCAGCTGAATGGGCAGTTGGATTGGTGGGTGGGTGATCTGGTGTGTAGATGCGTGGGTGGATGGGTATGTGTGTGTGTAGGTGGATGGCTGAGTGGAGGGTGTGGGTGAGGTGCGGATGGTGGGTTTAGTGTAGACGAGTGGATGGGTGGATGGATGGATGGAGAAGTGTTTGGGAGGATGAGTGTGAATGAGTAAGTTGTTGGAGGGTCAGTGGACAGTGGATGGATGGCTGGATGGATTAGTGGCTGCTGGTGTCTTATATCGAATATTTTGAAGAGGCTACAGTGAAAGTTATCGGCGCATTCAAGGATTTTATTTTTCTTTTATAATTCTATAAATTGTTTCACAAATAGTTGTTTACCCAGGCAGGAAGCAACCATTCCGTAGCATCTCCAGCTCCTTAACCAATCCCGTAACATTGCTACTCCTTAGCGTGCCTCGTAACATTTCCATCCCCTTTTAAGATACCAGTAACATTCCAAACCCTTTAAATACAGCTCAGTACCGTTAACAACCTTTTAGCGTGCCCCGTAACATTTCCACCCCCTTTTAAGATACCAGTAACATTCCAAACCCTTTAAATACAGGCCAGTACCTTTAATAACCTTTTAGCGGGGCCCGTAACATTTCCACCCCTTAGCCTGACCCATGATGTTCCTCGGCCCGTAAGGTTCACCACTAAAAGGGCTCAAGGGGTCGCAAGATTAGGTTTCCAGTGCCCGGATTGACAGTGATCTGCCTGGATGTAACGTCATTAACGCACACTAATGGACTGGAAGCTGCGTATTACAACGTCTGCACTCAGAGGCCGACGCTCCATCTCCTCCCCCGGTCTGCCTGTCTGTCTGTATGGGTCTGTGTTTGTCTTTGTTTGTCTTTGTTTGGTTCTATTCCTATCTAAGTTTGTTTCTGTGAGTGTCACGTGACTGCTTCTCTCTGTGTCTGTCTTCATGCCCCTGTTTCTGTTTTTGTTTTTGTCACTGTATATCTCTGTTTGTTTCTGTCACTGTCTCTTTTTGCCTGCTCGTTAGTTATTTTGTCTCTATTTATATTTGTGTATCTCTGTCTAAATGTTGTGTCAGTCTGTTCGTCTGTACTTGAATACATCACTAGAACAAATTTGTTACAAAAAGAGCGATAGATTTTTGCTCTTTCTTTCCTACATTCCGAGTTCTGTTTCTTTCTTTCTGTGTGTGTGTGTGTGTGTGTGTGTGTGTGTGTGTGTGTGTGTGTGTGTGTGTGTGTGTGTTTACGTATTTACATGTTAACAGGATTGAGTCAAGCTCGTAATGTCCCGCTTTTTAATATCAAATGATCATACTTTTTCCTTTAAATTTATGTATATTGTTTGCATACACACACACACACACACACACACACACACACACACACACACACACACACACACACACACACACACACACACACACACACACACACCCACCATGGTGCGAGCCATCAATCATTAGTATTTCCCTCCTAGATTAGACTTACCTTTAGGATTAATGTTAAGCTTTTCCCCATCCCCTATGTACATTTTCAGTTTGTTAACTGCCTAAATAATAAACCGTTTATTATTATTTATTATTATTACACACACACACACACACACACACACACACACACACACACACACACACACACACACACACACACACACACACACACGCACACACACACTTTGAATGGAGCTAAAACATTTCCTTGCTCGCCCCAATTAGATCTAAAAAGTTCATTGAGTCATCAGCACTTCAACACTTCCTCCTTGTCCAGCAACACGCAGGAGCTTTGGTGTGTCATTACCTTCCTCTGTCCCCTCACTCGTGTCTCAAGTGTTGGCTGACTGACACACTGACGGCAGGTAGAGGCCAGTTGTCAGCGTCAGTCACCCCATAGCACTGTCCGTCTGTCTTACCTCCTAAAGTTGTGTGTTTTTCCTTTAGTTTCTGCATAGGAAAATTAGGTTAGAATAGGAGAAATTCATGCTGATGCTCGAGTCAATGATAGACGGGTGTTGTTTTCTTTAATTATTCAACTTTACTTCTGTTCTTTGTCAGTGTCACATCCTAAAGTTGGACTGTGTTTTCTTGGGTGTTTGTATAGGTAAAGTTAGATTATAGGGTAGAGGTAGTGGTAACTGATGGCTAAGTTAATGATAGACGGCTGTTGTTTTCCGTCATTTATCTTTCCTGTGTCCCACCTACTAAAGGTTATGTTTTTATTTAATATATATATAGGGAACAAATTTACTTGAAGAATAAAGGCAATACACAGTGAAGGCTGAATTAATGACAAACTGCGGATCTTTTAGTGAATTATTCAACTTCACTTGCGTGCCAATTTGTCTGTCTTCCCTTCTAAAAGTTGTATTACTTTGTGTTTGTTATCTGTAGGGCAAATATAGCTCAAAGAATAAGAGAAACACACACAGACTGAATCAATACACGACAGATGTTCTCGTTAATTATTCAATGTCACTTCTGTTCTGCATTGTTTGTCTTCACCGCTAAACTTGTACTTTCTTTAGTATCTATATAGGAAGGAATGAGCTCAAAGAATAAAAGAAATAGAGGTGGTTGAATTAATGATAGCAGCTATTTCGTTAATTATTCAACCGTGCTTCTGTTTAAAAATTGCATTATTAATTTTTCTTTAGTATCTGTATAGGAATAATTTGCTCAAAGGATGAAAGAAGTTTACACTGATACCTGAATTAATGATGTACGACACCTGTTTTCGTTAATTTCAGCTGCATTTCTGTTCTACTGGTCCGTCTGCTTTCTCTCCTAAAAGTTATATTATTTTTTATTTAGTATTTGTATAAGGAAAATTATTCAAAGCAAAAATAAAAAAGACATTAATGACTGAATTAATGATAGACAGCAGATTTTTTCGTCAATTATTCAATCATATCACTATCGTTCTACTGTAACTGTCTCCTCTTCTAAAGTTGTACGATTTGAGTGTTTTGTTTTTTCTATAATGAACCGACTCACTGGTCCATTAGCGTCGCAATATCGAGATCATATGGTAACGCTTTCTGAACCCGCTAAAGATAAATACATAAATAAAATAAAATAAAATAAAACAATAGAAAATAAATAAAAATAACACTTTCCTGCAATTCTACGTATACCAAACCTGAATAAATACGTTCTGATTTGCTCTCTTGGAATTGCTGACAATATAAAATACTAAAAAGACAAAATACAATTACTGTAAATCAAATGCACTTTATGAAATTGGTTAAAACAGGATGTGATGAACAAACTCTGTTACAATAACATATAACAAATGGATGAATGTGTCGTAGAATGTTTTCCTACAATTACTCAAAACGCAAAACACCACAAATCAAAACAGAACACCCTTTAAACCCAATCTTCCGGTACTCTCATTCTTCTGCCTACAAGTCCATCTCTTCATTTCTCTCAGTCCTCCCTCACTCTCCTTCCGCTGTTCAAGTAATCAACCTTCCCACTGCCTCTGTCTGCAATCCCTCGCATCTCTCTGGCAATATTTTTTCCGTCTTATCACTGCTCTCACGGACGATACTCCTGCAAACTTCCTTCCTGCCTTCCTGCCTTCCTGCCTCCCCTCTCACCGCAACCCTTCCACCTTGGCCTTCATTTTCCCTCCCAGCTTATTCAGGTCATGTGTTTTTTTTCTTAAGCAAGAGTTCACTTTACCTCTCTCTCTCTCTCTCTCTCTCTCTCTCTCTCTCTCTCTCTCTCTCTCTCTCTCTCAATGGGGATCTTAGACATTGTTTCACCTACTATTTTTGTTTGTCTATCTATTTATTTTCTAACATTTTTGCACTACGGAAGTGTATATTATTATTATTATTATTATTATTATTATTATTATTATTATTATTATTATTATCATCATCATTATCATTTTCTATTGAAAATGTTTAATTCCTTTCAAATTTTTGCTACAATGTTTTCCTCTTATGATTTTTTTTTTTATTTAATCATCACAATTAATTACACTTTTCTTATTTTATTAATTTATGTACACTATATTTTTTCTTACTCTTCGTTTTCATTTTTTTTTTTCCCTCTAATTTTCAAAAGAGGATTAGAAGGTGGAAATAGATGTGTGTGATGCAGTGACTACCAGTGTAGGTCTGATGGCCTCCTGCACCTTCCCTTATGTTCTTATGTTCTTATCTATCTATTTGTTATTATTATTATTATTATTATTATTATTATTATTAGTAGTAGTAGTAGTAGTAGTAGTAGTAGTAGTAGTAGTAGTAGTAGTAATAGTAGTAGCAGTAGCAGTAGTATCATTGTCATTATTTATTTTATTTAAGGGAAGGAACGTACAAGAATTAATACTGTTCATTGGTGGGATAAAATTTTTCTAATCCTCTTTTCAATTCGATGCGCCAAGAAAAAAAAATATATATATGGTTATTTTTAAAACGAAACCAGACAAGGACAGTTTTTATTCATTTATATTTCTTCCCGTTTCCGAAAAAGAAAGATACTACAGAATTATTTTATTTTTTTGCTTAGTGTGGGTTTTTATTTATTTATTTTTTATTTATTTTTTTTCGAGTCCCTAAAATCAACTATCACCCTCACCATCACAACCACCACCACCACCACCTCCTATTTCTCATCCTCCACCATCACCACCACCACCACCACCACCACCACCTTCATCACCACCACCAACAACAAAAGCAAAAACGAAAACAATTTAGGGCAAAACCACTTATTTCCCTTATTTCCGCTCCATTAAAAAGAAAATAAAGAAAAAGAAATAGGAAGAGAGGAAGCGGGCAGAAATCAATTGAATTTTGGAGGTGGCCTAAATTTTTCTCTCTCCAAGGCAGGAAAGTTAAAAGAAAAGGAAAAAATACAGAAATGTTGCAGAATTTAGCGAGAAATTGATAAGACCGAGTAACCTTGATACGAGAGAGAGAGAGAGAGAGAGAGAGAGAGAGAGAGAGAGAGAGAGAGAGAGAGAGAGAGAGAGAGAGAGAGAGAGAGATTACACACATCAATGAAACATCACTTTATTACCCTTGGCGTCAGCACCAGCACCACCACCACCACCACCAGCACCGGCATAATGTTCGTGGCGGCAGTAATCCTCTCAGTGCGCGGCGCCGCTCCACAGAACACTCCGCCGCCCGTGTTGAGATTAGCAAGCCACGCAGGCAACACAACGCTACGCTTTGAAACGCAAAACATACCAAGGCACCGCCACGCAAAACGCAACACAACGCAATGGAACATAAGGTGACACAAGACAACAAAACGCAAGGGAACGCAACACTGGATAACACAAAACAACGCCACGAAACGCAAAGTCACGCAACACAAAACAAAACTATAACACAAATAATACAACACAAAGTCACGTAAAGCAACGCAACACAGCACAAGGCGACACAGGCAACGCAAGGCAACACGAAGAACACAAGATAATACAAGACATCGCAAACCAAAGCATCACAAGGCAACACAAGGAAACGCAATTCATCGCAATGCAACTCAGGGCAAAAAAAGAAAACGTAACTCAACTCAACTCACGAAAAGCAACACAACACGAGACAACAAAAGGCAACGAAACGCCACGCAAAGCAATTCGACGCCGCGCAAGGCACAGCAACGTCGCGCCAAGCCACCCAGCGCCCGAAGCCCCAATAATTAAGGCCACCGGGACATTTCAGCGGTGCCAAGTGTCGGAAGAAAATATTTTGGAAACTTCTATAATTGCTTTCCTCACTGAATTCCATTAATTTCCCGAAGACTTTGGCGGCCGAAATGCAATTTTTTTTCCATTCACTCGGCAGCAAATACGTAAATATAAGAGAAAACGGAGTGAGCGAAATTTTTGACCTGGACTGAGGCGGGGGTTTCGAAATGATTCCTAATACATCTGGTGTTGCTCTTTGTTTCTGCTGCACCACCACGCATTATTGTTTCCCAGCACTAATGCATCGTTCACGCATTACACTGAAAGCTGATGTGTCGGGCGAGGGCGGGCAAGAACTGACAACGCACAGAATACAACTCCATAAATATAACCCTTCATATTAGCAGCGAGATGTTAGGTTCTCACTCCACTCTTACCGTGGAATTAATATTATCTCTTGCTAACACATGCAAGTCGGGAAGCGGAGGTGAAAGGAAAAAAATACATGTTATGAAGTGAATTTATTCCCGACTAGTCTTGCTTCTGTGTAAATACTACCCCCATTATTGCCCAACACCCTTCATAAATCACTCACCCATTGCACTGAAAGCTGACCTGGGGCGAGGAAGTGGAAGGCAAAACAGCACCACATCTGACACTAGTGATGGACAAACATGCTCAATTGTCACGGTTTTGGTAAATATTTGCCTCACTATTTCCAAACTTTTGATAAATCACTCATCCCCTGAGAGAGAGAGAGAGAGAGAGAGAGAGAGAGAGAGAGAGAGAGAGAGAGAGAGAGAGAGAGAGAGAGAGAGAGAGAGAGAGAGAGAGAGAGAGAGAGAGAGAGAGAGAGAGAGAGAGAGAGAGAGAGAGAGAGAGAGAGAGAGAGAGAGAGAGAGAGGCAAACAGCTATCCACCCATCCATTCATCCACTCATTCAACCATCCATCAAGCCATCCATCCATCCATCCAGACAGACAGACAGACAGACAGACAGACAGACAAAGACAGCAGAAGGCAAACGGAAGAAGAAGAAAAGTAATTATGATTATTTACAAAACGTGGCGTCGTTCCTTAAACTTGCCGTACCTTTAATTAGGACTGCTCAGACCAAATTATGGATTCCTGGAGGCTGGCCTTGGCTGCAGGAGGAGGAGGAGGAGGAGGAGGAGGAGGAGGAGGAGGAGGAGGAGGAGGAGGAGGAGGAGGAGGAGGAGGAGATAGAAAGGTGCCAGCAGAAAAGAAATAAAAAAGAAGAAACAAAGGGAATTCAGAGGAAGAAAATGAGGAGGGAAAAGAAAGAAGAGGAGGAGGAAGAGAGGTGCGCGCAGATGGGAAGAGAGAAGAAACAAAGGGAATTTTGAGGAGCGGGAGGAGGAGGAGGAGGAGGAGGAGGAGGAGGAGGAGGAGGAGGAGGAGGAGGTAATGTGGAATGAAAAATCAGAAAAAAATAAAGAAAAGAAACACAAGTTCTTTTCTTCTTCTTCCTCCTCCTCCTCCTCCTCCTCCTCCTGCTCCAATCCGCATCTAAGATATTAAGCGTCATGGCAACAAAATTTAATTAAGTTTTCCGAAATGCTTTTATGATTTTTTTTCTTTTTAATGCTGCAGATGAGCTGATGGTGGTGGTGGTGGTGGTAGTAGTAGTAGTAGTAGTAGTAGTAGTAGTAGTAGTAGTAGTAGTAGTAGTAGTAGCAGTAGCAGTAGCAGTAGCAGTAGCAGTAGTAGTAGTAGCAGTAGCAGTAGCAGTAGTAGTAGTAGTAGTGGAGTGGTGGTGGTGGTGGTGGTGGTGGTGGAATATTCATTAGTATATTCCTCCTCTTCCTCATCTTTCTCCACCTATCCTTCCCTCTCCTACTCCTCCCTCTTCTTCCTCTTCCTCCTTTTCATTTGGTTTTCGTTTTTCATTGGATATTCACCTGTATATCCTTTCATCTCTTTCCTCCACCTATCTTTCTCTCTCCTCCACTATCTCTCCCTCTCTTTTCCTTCTACCTATCCCTCTCCTCCTCCTCTTCCTCCTTCTCTTCTCGTTCTTCTACTATCACTCACCTCTTCCTCTTCTTTCTCAACCTATCCCTCCCTCCCATCTCCTCCTCCTCCTCCTCCTCCTCCCACATGTAAATCCAATAAGCCGGGCAGATAAATCTTGCACTCTTTCGTATTTCAATTAATTATTTGTTTCAGGCAGCCTTCCATTGCCACCCTGCGCGAGTCATCACGGGGGAGTAGTGACGGGTTCAAACACGCCAGTAAGTGTATGTACGTCAGGACATTTAACACTTGATTGACTTGGTTCACAGCACTCCATCGCACCGCCAATATATCGCCACTAAAATATTCATCTGTAAGTGGTCCAATTATTCAATACAACTCGTAATATTTAAGTTTTTTTTTCTTTCGTATTATTATTATTATTATTATTATTATTATTATTATTATTATTATTATTATTATTATTATTATCTTTCTTTTATAAGCTGAGTACCTGACTGACTAACTGACTGACTGACTGACTGACTGATGGGTGTGTCTGCGTTGCTGTCGACCAGGTATTATGTCAAACTGGTCCTGACTGACTGACTGACTGACTAGCTGAATTACTGACTGGCAGACTGATTTATCTTTTTTTTTATATCTTACCAGTCCTTTCCTGTTTCCTCTCTTAATTATTGTTCATTATCTAATCTCTCTCTCTCTCTCTCTCTCTCTCTCTCTCTCTCTCTCTCTCTCTCTCTCTCTCTCTCTCTCTCTAAACCATTAACCTACAATGTTTAAAGAAACGAAAAAACGACAAATAACAATAATAACGCTATGAATATCAAGGTAAAGCTGACTGAATACAGATGGGGTTTCATATAGAGACAACACAATTTTCTTCTTCAGTCTAACGGTATGTAGATTTACTTTTTCTTTATTAATTATTTGATTTTTCTTTCGTTTTAATCTAAAGGTAACATGATCAATCTTTTTTTATCTGAAGGTCACAATTTTTACTAATTTTCCTTTCTTTTTCATCTTAAGATAGCACGCTGACCTTTTCATATCCAGAGGCAACACGTGGACTTCATATACCAAATAAAAAAAATAACTAGCAGTACTAATTAAAAGAGTAACACGTAAACTTTTTTCTCCAGTATCCCATGGAGGTCATGGGGAGGATTTTTGCGTCTTAAAGGTAACGTGTGGAATATTTCATTGTTATACGTTAATTTTTCTACTCCTTTTTCTTTTTTAGATCTACAGGTAACACGTGGATTATTTTTGTCTGTCTGTCTTTATTTATCTTATTCAGAGTTTTCAAGGACAGGAAGGTTTCATCTCTTACATCTAAAGTTTCCGGGTTCTTTTTTTTATTAATTTATATGCGCATTATTATCATTATATTATACAGGTGAAGGTGGTGTGTGTGACGCGTGTGACGCGTAAGAGTGAAGGTAGCAGGAGCCTTTCATTAAATCTCGTGGCACTTCTTGTAATTTCGAATGTTCTTTTTGGGTATTCTCTTTTAGGACTGGCATCTAGAGTGGGGCTTTTATTTATTTTATTATTTTTTTTTTTTCGTCGTATTTTTTATGCCCTCGACCAGTACCAGTCCAGCATTAAAAATAGTAATAATCAAAGGAAGAAGAACGCAAGATAGAATTTTCTCTTATATTAACAGGCGAAATCTTTAAACCTAATGTAAAGAGATAAAATATTTAATCTCAGCGTAACTATTCTAGCCATCAAATAAAATAAAATAAATAAAAACTAAAATATCAACGTTTCTAAAATACTTGTTGTTTATGCTCTTATCGCTTTCTTTGTTTTAACCCTTTAACTGCTTTAACTGTGTGTGTGTGTGTGTGTGTGTGTGTGTGTGTGTGTGTGTGTGTGTGTGTGTGTGTGTGTGTGTGTGTTTGCGAGACAGACACACGACAGACAACATTACCCCAAGCTCTCCATTCCTGCACGAGCACCGCTGATCATCGCATACAGTTTTTCACCACCTAAACACAAGCCTTATAATGACTGGAGCAAAAATGCCGCAAGAACGGGCAGCGCCACCACCCGCCGCGGCACTGACGGCACACTTTTCTGATAAATATTTCCACACACACGCGTAAATATTTGCCACAACATATTTTGCGCTCTATTCTCGATATATCCTGTGCGCCCGCCTCGCTCCAGCCGCCTCGCCTTGCACATCCGCCTGCCTTGAACACCTCGCCTGCTTCCCCAGCCCGCTCTCCTTTCCTACCTTCCTTACCTAGCTTACATCGCCTCGCCCCGCCTGCCGCACCCCGCCACACCTGCCGCCCCGCACAAACCCGAGTTCCCGCGCGTGGCTCCAGTAATTATCTGGCCCTCTGCTCAGGGTTACGGAGCCTTCTCACGAGCCCCGGACTGGTGTGGCGGGATACAAACACCACATGATGCTTTGTTTGTTTATCAGATTTACTAAGTGCACAGGACTGAGACTACAGACTTGACCCTTCCACTGGTTATTGCCACAGCGTTCATGCATGTAACACACACACACACACACACACACACACACACACACACACACACACACACACACACACGAGAAAAAACCCCACTGAGTGTACCTCTTACAAAGTTATTGATAGGCTGCACACAACACATCGATACCTAAGGGTGAGCAGCGGCGGCCCGGATGTCACAGTGCGGCTCGCCAGGGTCTTGTCCTCATTACAATTTCAAAGAGAGACGGAGATGAGCTCTGTGTGGAAGCGCCGCCGAGCGTAAAATCTATGCCTCGCGACTTTACGATTTCTGCGGTGGACGGAAAGCGAAATGGAGACGCAAGAAGGAAGGAAGGAAGGAAGTGGAGGAATTAGGAGAGGGAGGAAGGGAGGGGAGGAGGGTGGAAGGAAGGAATTAAATGAGGGAAGGGAAGGAGGGGAGGGAGGAAGAGGAGGAAGGGAAGGGTGGGTGGGATGGAGGGAAGGAAGGGGAGTGAGAGGAGGGAAGGAGGAAGGGAGGGAGGGAGGGAGGGAGGAAAAAGCAAAAATCTCCCACATGATCGGGGACACACACACACACACACACACACACACACACACACACACACACACACACACACACACACACACACACACACACACACACACACACACACAGAAAAAAAAAACCTTCCCCGCAAAAAAACGAGAAAAAAGAACCACTGAAGAAAGTTTGAGGAGTCTTTTGATCCTGAGCGAACTAGTAATGGCTGGCAATGATGATTATGATGATGAGGAGACGAGTCGTGGTGGTGGTGGTGGTGGTGGTGGTGGTGGTGGAATAAGAGGAAGAGATGATAAAGCGAAGATGAGAAAGAGGAAGATAAAAGGAAAAGGACGTGGATGAATAATAATAATAATAATAATAATAATAATAATAATAATAATAATAATAATAATAATAATAATAATAAAACAAGAGGAATAGAAGGAAAATATTACGAAAGTAGCAGGGGATAAGGATGAGATGAGAAGGGAGAGGGTGATGACGATAATGATGATGATGATGATGATGATGACGAAGACAGTGACGATACTGATGATAATGATGATGATGATAATGAAGAAGAGAACCAAGAGGAAAATAAACGAGACTATAAGATGAAGAAATAAGAACACATTAGATTACTTTCCACGTAATATGCTTAACTTTACTTTGGCTAATGTAACTGTGAAAGACGATCTTGTCCTTACGTGGCTGTTTGCAGGGAGGAGGAGGAGGAGGAGGAGGAGGAGGAGGAGGAGAGGTAATGATGTTTAGTTCTAGGAGATGGTATAATCAAGAAATTAAATATAGTTCTGAAATGAGAAAAAAAAAGAGCAAAAGGAGGAGGAGGAGGAGGAGGAGGAGAGGTACAAGTATAAGATGAATATATATTAGACGGCCAGACAGACAGACAGACAGACAGACAGACAGACAGACAGACAGACAGACAGACAGACAGACAGACAGACAGACAGACAGACAGACACACAAATAGATAGACAAGCAGACAAACAAACAGACAGACAGAAACATGCACCACTCACTCACCGCCCCCCCCCCCCACACACACACACACACACACACACACACACACACACACCATATATAACCTAACTAAAAATGAGAGAGAAAGTAGGAGAAAGAAATAAAATAAAATAGAAGAAAAGAACTGTGGAAAAAGCAAAGATGAAGGAGGGTGGAAAAATATATATGTATTTCAGTAACGTGTATGTATGTGTGTACGTTTGTAGGTACGCGTATATTTTGTTTTCAATAATCGAGGTAAAAATTCAGTGTTGTTTTATTGGGTCAAGTTTTATTCCATTTAGCTGCGAAGAATAAATGGTATAAATAAATTGTCCCTCCATTTCCTGTATTTCTTTTGTGAATTCTGATGTACGGTATAGATTTTACTCTTACCGCCCCACCCCTCTCTCTCTCTCTCTCTCTCTCTCTCTCTCTCTCTCTCTCTCTCTCTCGCCACTCTATCTCTCTTTTCCTATTGCCTCTTTTATTTCAACGATCCATTCCATTTTTCAGGTTACTTTTCATTCTGACTCAATGTTATCCACGTCTACCTCGAGAGAGAGAGAGAGAGAGAGAGAGAGAGAGAGAGAGAGAGAGAGAGAGAGAGAGAGAGAGAAGGGGGGCAGTGTGGCGGCAGGTAATGCACCGCGGCACTCTGGCACCAATATTTCTGCGGTACTCAAAGGCAGGAGGCAGGAGGAGGCGCGGCGTGGTTCTCCGGCTCGCTACGCTGTCCAGGCCGCGGCGAGGCTCAGCACGAGGAGCGTCTAATGGAGTCTCCTAAAGGTGCAGGAGTGTGGTTCACAGACATGCCTGCACACACGCTGACACTCACGCTGACACTCACGCTGACACTCATGCTGACTAACACGTGTTTCAGTCTTGTATTTCCAGACATGCTGACACGTTTGCTAGCACCGTGCCTCAGTTTGGTATTTTTAGGCATGTTAACACTCATGCTGATCAACACCTGTTTCAGAGCAGCAGTACCACCACCACCACCACCACCACCACTAACAACAACAACAACAGCGACAATAACACGTAGATGATACAGGTCTCTCTCTCTCTCTCTCTCTCTCTCTCTCTCTCTCTCTCTCTCTCTCTCTCTCTCTCTCTGCCTCCCAGCACGGGCGCGGCGGTGCTGAGGGAAAGGAACAGCTAATGGAGTCTCCTAAAGGTGTGTTCCCTGTGTGAATGGTGCAAGGAAGGCCTCAGACACTCCGCTCTTACTTGTACGGCAGGTTATTCCGCTCCTGATATTTGTCTTGCTGTTATAGGACGTGATGCTGTTTCTGTTGATACTGAGAATACAGGGGGTAATGTTTATTCTGTTGGTATCAGAGGTGTGTGGTAATACTGCTCCTTCTACTCGTAAAAGGAGGTATTGCTGTTTCTGCTGCTACAGGAGGTTGTGGTCTTTCTCTTGCTAGAAGATATATGAAGTAAAAGAAAGGGTCTTGTTATATCTAAGGGTTAGGCTCCCCCAAGCCCTCGCACAGTGAGAATCCGCATACTGGGAACCCTTCTTTACATAATTAGGGGTTACGTTCCACGACTCTGTTTTGAGCCTCTCCCAATGTTAATCTCGGGCACTTTTCTGCATAGCAATGTTTCTTCTACTGATATTAGGAGGTATGTTGTTTATACTGCTACAGAAGGCAATGTTCTCCCCTGCTGCCGCAAGAGATACGAGGTAATACTAAAGCCACAAAAAATTCGATAATCCTGTCCCTGTAGCAGCGTCTTTCAAACCTACACTTTCAGTTTACACCACACAAAAGTATCAGACTTGAAGCGAAATCACAACAGACGGAAGATTAAAGGAAAACAATAAAAAAAAAAAAATAATAAATAAATAAATAGATCTATACGCACTAGAAGCT